>NC_058023.1:9461011-9761011 GCF_019176455.1 Solea senegalensis | reverse complement strand
CAGGGAATCAAATGTACCTTCGAGAAACGCGCCACTCAAAGAATATGGAAAAACTATAGTGCAAAGTGCAACAAATGTGGTGCCTCAAACTCTGCAATGTCACTTATGAAAATCCCCACACAGTTATTATGGCTATTTCATATAACTTATCTTTAAATACAGTTCCTGCTGGCCCAGCCTCCTAATTAAAGTCAGCCTGGGTGTGATTTGTTGGAATATTTCTCATTATTTGCTAGAAATGTTTTTATTTTTGAAGCCACGCAGGCATATATGTGTGTTTGCAGCAGAGGAAGTGGAGTGTGCTGTTGGGGTGGTGGAGCTTTGGGGGATGTTTGTTCTCATGCTACATTCATGGACTCACTGTGAGCCTCTGATTTTTCCAAATTCATTGTTTTGTGTATCACTAAATTAATTGTATTATTTTAGAAAAGTAATTCCCAAGTATTTCGAATGAGGGTTAGTTAAAAAGATCACATAATCGTGACCCCCTTGGTCCTGTCACGTGTCGTATGTCTTTGATCTGAAAAATACTTAAAGTATAAAATGTAAAAAAAAAAAGGAAGGTATTCTATAATGTCAGCATTGAAAGATGAACAGATATTGAGTCCAAGGTTTGATTTGAGACCAGATTGGTTGACCGAAAGACACATACATTCTAAATATTATTGTATTGTGTAACAACAAGATAGTACTTCTCTACATTTCTGGCTTCTTATTTAGCAGTTAATGACTGTAGCAATTTTTTTAACACTACACTGATTCACAGCAGTATTTTATGTCATGGTAAATTGTGGGTGTGCTTTGTTGGTTTGAAAGAGCAAGGATCATGCCTCATGTGCTGCTAGGCAACCAATGTGTCAGATGCTGTCAGTCACTGGGATAGCTACCTAATGACACTGACCACTGGAACTCTTAATTGGAGAAGAAAAGAACACAACTTCTATTTCTGGTGGTGACACAGCAGTCATGGTGGTGGTTGTTTGTTGTGTGTTTGTAGGATTATAGGGTTAAAGCATAACAAATCAGCCACAGTCACTCAGATTTATCAGCGGTGTCTCTTGTCCATCTGAGCAGACAGCACAGGAAGGAGGCCCAGTGATTTACAGTGTGTGAAGTGAATTGGAACTGGATCTTTTTCAGTCTGGGGATTTATCATCCCGCCATGCTCAATGAGATCCTACGGGAATAGTAGAGGAAAGACTGTGGTGGAAGTTAAACAACTGTTGTATTGTAGCTTCTTGCATATGTGTACCATGTATATAGGTCTCTGTGCAATACGGAACACTTTTTATTATTCTGGAGGAAATTTTGTTTGTTTTTCATTTGTTACATTCATGATTGTGCAGCAAAACAATTACTAACATTTATCAGTGTTGATGTATTTTAATTTATCTGAATGTGTCATGTAAGTATTCATATTTGGATGAATATAAAATCAAAGGCAAGTTGGTATGGCTGAAAATATGATTTATATTTTCCAGTATCAGTACAGATCAGGATATAGTAGAAATTTTAACAGTTTTAACCGTTATATATAGGGCTGCAACAATTACTTGAAAAATCGATTATATAAATAATCACCTATATTTGGCTATTTTAGTTTTCAGGTTTTCCAGCTTGTTATATGTGACTATCATCTGGTTTCTTTGCTCCATAAAACAAATAAATGATTACAACTGAATCATTTCAGTTTGTGGACAAAACAAGACATTTTGACAGTTGTGAGAAACAGTGATCAATATTTTTCAACATTTTATGGACCAAATTGAGAAAAGAGATAGAGAGATAGAGAGATTCATTGATGTCAATTGCAGCCCTTGTTACATCATAATATGAATACACATAGTTAGTATACTATTATAATTCGTCAATTATGTGTTTTCCTCTGTAAATCACTGTTGAAATATTTTCTTCATTATTAAACTTGAAGTGCAGATGCTTTCTTAGAAGAACTGCAGAGTTGCAACTACATAAATGCTAAACCAGTCTGCCAAAGGTGACCGTTGAAATTCCCACGGTCCCGAAAGCCCCTCAATGCAGCACCAGCCCACGTGACCAGCTTCTAGTGGTAGCAAGGTGGCTAACAGGGTTTAGCTAAATTGAGCTACGTTGCAGCAGTAGGAGCACGAAGAAACCTCCCGCTGGAGAAACGACGACGCGCACTCTTCGTGTTGGAGTTGCAATAACTTTGATTCGCGTTACACTTTGAGGTGAACACCGTTATCACAATGCCAGGTAATTCACGGCGGTCTGATTTAAACGGTTTGTCTTGAGTGTGAGTATTTGTGTGCGTGAGCGAGTGAGGGTGTCGTAATCCCCGGAGCGGAGGCTTGTTTTGTTGACCTGCTTCAGTGATGCTGCCATGCTTTAGCAGCGTGCTATAGCTAACAGCCCACTTTGTCTGGCCTCAAGCATCCAAACAGGAGCAGGGTTTGACCTCGGTGTACGATTTACGTGTGGCGTTACACGGACGTGTCCTCTCATTTGGGTGCCGTGTGTTGTGTGTGTCGTTTTCGCGTTGGCACACTTTGTGACTTTGATGAAAATCGTAGTATTTTCCGCCATTCAGCCCATCTACCCTTTGTTGTTGCTGGGATAGCTTTCACCTTAGGCCCGTTTGTGACAGCTACGTGTGTTTCTCCGTTCGCAGCCACCGTGAGTTAGCCACTTAGCATTACCTCGACTAAAGGCGTCCTATCTATCACCAACTTTCCAGGTAGGCCCGGACACCTGGCGTAGCCCGTTAGCTTTGTGCAGACGTTAGCAGGCTGAGAGCCACGGTGACGCTCCCATTACATACTGTACACTAACTGTTGCGTTACATAATCTGTTACGGAACGATAATTCTGTGTAATTCAGAGCATATTTTATCAGTCGAATGAGCTGTAGGGACTTGTATGTGCTTTAGCCTGCAGATGTTGTTCCCTTTTCACATTATTTCGTAGTTTTTCCCTCACGTGTGCGTACGCGAAGTAGCAAGGACTTTCCCTTGGATTTTATCTCAAGGGCCGTAAAACAGTGTTGTCAGCAGACCGACGCAACATTTTCATGTGTAAAGTTTAATATTTTGACGTTGAAAACTCCTGCATTGGGTTCGAGGCTAGTTTTGAGTTCGTTTTCCGTTAGGGATGGTATGATATCACAAACAGGAGTATCTACACATACCGATATCAGTCCGATAGTCATTTTGGACCTTCTAACCTTAAAAAAACCCTTACATTTCAGCAATCTCAAGCTATTTCAGTCGCATTATTCTCCAACTATTTAACAAATATTTTTCTCCCATAAAGGAGAAATAAACAGATCACATTGGCTAACCCCTAGTTTCTGTCAGCCTTTTTGTACCTTTATTAGCCTGTTTGTATGTTAAATATTTGAGAAAATCCTAATGCATTGCATTAAACGTCATGCTCGAGGGGAGGCGAAAAGTTAACATTGCTTTAAAGAGAACACAAATAAGTGTTATAATTGAATTTTTGAACAAATGATGTTCAGAGATTACATGACCTCAAATATCACTCAACTTTCCATATTTCACGACAGTGGAGAAATGTTAAACAGTGGTTGAGAGATGGTGTGTGTGGACTAAGGAGAAAACTAATTTCTCAATATTAGCAAATAGCAAGTGTTACTACAATAATAAATTAACCAACAAAATACAAAAAATATGAAACAAAATTTGCGTATCAACAGCTACTGGCACTCTTTTGTTTTCAGGCTGTGCTGATTTACACCTGTGGTGCTTATCTTGGGGATTTATCTCCTGGTATTTGCTTATCAGCAGTGGATTCTTGAATTGTCTTTGTAAGCACATTTTTGAAATTTAAGTCAAAATTTACAAAACATTTTTATGATCTAAGCTATTGTCATCCCCTTTCATTTGAGCTGCTTTCACATTTACAACTGTGATGAGTGGGGTAGTTGGGAGTAATGTCACTAATATAAGTAAAAGTATGGTTTTGTAGAGTCAACAAATGCTGAGATCACTGACTGAATGAATTTCCTTCTCTCTGAAATGTAGTTTTTTTAGAGACCGTTTTCACGAGTCCACATTTGTCACAATTCTTCAGTCAACACCATATAACTACATAATACTTAAAGTAAAACATTATTTAGTTGTCTGAATCAAAATGTTGCTGATGTCCACATTTTATTAGTAAATAGGGAAAGCTTTCATCATGATTGCAAAAGGGAGCAGTCTTATTGTCCTCATTGTAAGTTTTGTCACGACTTTGATATTTTCTGTGTAGAAACATCACAGAACAGCATGTTTACCTTTTGATCTGTGATTCTTATCAAAAATACTGTACTTGCATGCAAGCTCGATGGGTCATGCTAGGCTAGGCTCCACTAATAAATATTACATGGTGACCAACACATGGTTATGCAACATGAACATGTTAAGTGCTCTGTGCAGTACAATATGGTACAGTGCTCACTGTCTGTACTTTTATTATACCAGTTCACTCATCATTTGCCCTCATGTCTGGGCAGAACAGTCATGTTTGTATTTTTGGACCATTTGTGGCTGTGCAATATTTATTGGTTGGCATGTGCACTATTATGCCCAATTGAGACTTGGCTATTTGCCTGTCACAACTAGTTCGAGATGATGTCTTGATTTACTAGGTGATGGATTAAAACCCAATAAAAAAAAGAAAGAAAGAAATGCAGCCTATTCTTGCAATTGAGGGGCTGAGTAAGAAATCAGTTTGGTTTGTTTGGATCTGATGAATGTCATTTAAACATTTATCACATTTAAAAGCCAGGGAACACTCACCCATAAAGCAATATGTCTTGAATGCTCAGTGCTGCTGTGCATTCGTTTCCAGTAAACTCTAGTGTTGGAAATTAACACTTTACTGATGTCATACGTAACACTTCGAACACACACCTCTCATCTAGTGCAGATTAAGATTGAGATCTGTCGTACTTTCTCACAAAATGTTGACCGTACTCTCAATCAGTTCCTTTTTTTTTTTTTAAAGATGTTGTTCACAACGGTGAATAATCTGCCTCTAACCCACTTGGATTATCTACGTTTATTTGAACTGTGTCCATTAAACAGGTCCCTGGGTCACAATTTTTTATAGTGTGTATGTGCATGAGTCTGACCCAGGAACTGTGTGTATGCCTCGTTTGAGATAATTCCCTACTGTGAGGCTGCAGTTGAATCATGGCAAGTCTGTTGTTGGCACTGGCTGACAGTCTGAGGATTATGTCACCATGGTCATATTTCCCTCATAACAGTAGTTCTGTAGCACAGAACTGCTGATGGACATGTGCTGTCCAGTATATTTTTACATAATGAATGATAGCTCAAAGTGGAAGTTTTTGTGTTGGCATATATTTGTGGTAGAAAGTGTTAATTACACAATCAGTTTACCCACATACACTTGTGTGTGTTTTTGAAGACTTTCTTTTGAAGTTGATCTGTCCTACTTGATGACAATTATGTTTCTGTGGTAATTGTTTACTCTTGTTAGAAAGTAATTATGAAGAGCACTGGTTGTATTGTGTTGCTTTGTGATGAGAATTCCTTGTGGTGTGGAAGATGTCAAATTTTACTCTGTACAGAGAAATGATCCATGTCGTTGGGATGTGCAAGATTTTCAGCACTGGTGTGGATGTACTTGTCTCATACAAGTGTGATCAAGTCCTGTCTTAAACAACGGATCATAAATCCAGATGGAAAGGTCATGTAGACAGTTACTATCCCACTGAAAGAAGTATTTGGACAAAAGCAACTTTTTGTAGTTGAGATTGTTTACTGCTTTAAATGGATAAACAGAAGATAAAGCCCCCAGGAATCGACAAGCAGAAGTGTGGATCTCTTAAACGGCTGAGCTTGAAAACACATTGAAGTCTCTGTTGGCAGAGACCTACTTAATTATGTTTTGATAACCTTGACATGTGCTTTGTCTATTTGCTATTTTTACACCAAGTGAAAAAAATGGTAGCAGCATAAAAGTTGCTTAAAGGTACATTGTGTAAAATTTAGCCACATTTATTGGTGAAGTCGCATGTTGCAGCTGAATGTCTCTCGCCCTTCCCTTCGAAGTACGTTTAGAGAGTTTGTCGCCTTCAGTTAACTTCAAAAACCCCAAAGATGTTTCATTTTTTCCAATGTGGGCCATTGTAAAAACATGGTGGTCCAAAATGGCCGCCTCTGTAGAGCTTACCCAGACTCATTCTGGGACAATGAAAAACAAACATCAGGTGATTGTACACTTGTGAAACATTTAGTATACTGTGTTTATCGTCAGTTTCTTTAAATCTTACACACCGGATGTTTAAATGTAAATCATTTGGAAAATTAAAAGATAGAATATGCTCTGTTTCCTGTTAGCCCTGTAATTCCGTTAGTCCTCTCAAAATTGCACTCATACTAACTACAGTTATGCACATCAGTACCAGTAACTATGGTGGGCGGTATGAATTCTGCCGGTATTCCTTTTTTTTTTTTTGAAAAACTTTTATTTTTCAGCAGTGACCCTTTTCGCAGCTGCACAACACTAAATAGTGATATGCTGTTCGCAAACAAGCTCCAACAGACAATTCTTTTTAGCAAATCTCTGCTAAGAATCCATGCAAGCAGGGGTGGGACTTTATTTTGATGAGCACACCATGTGGCCAATCACATGACTGGACGGACTAGGGTCATACCATCATGTGAAAGAAGGGGGGCAGGCACTCTTTTATCTAAAGTGCCATAATGTTCAGACCCCTTGATTCATTTGCTGAAAAATTTAACTTAAGATTGAATGTGTTTTTGTATAATGCAGGACTGCCTATGATTATTTTCATAATATTTTTTTCTTTGAACAGTCCTGTGTGGAAAATGTCATTCATTTCAGATCATCATGAAAAAAAAGACCAGTATTTATTCCCCTTTGTGGTAGCTCTACAGCACATTTTAGCTTGTTAAAGATTGTGTCTCGTTTTTATCTGAGCAAGATAATGAAACTTATCTTCTGAAATGTCATGTTAGCAGGATTTTTAGCAGCTGACGCGGTCGTCTTAGGAAACTCTGTTTGAGCAGCAGTCACATTATCCTTGTGTATTTATTTTAGATTTAGTCCCATTAAACATGACCTTTTTAGAAAACACTTCAGAAAAATGACAGTTTGAGTCTGTAACTACACTGCCGTTTATTTTGTTTCCACAAAAGTACATTCTTTGTGATGACAAAGTATAGTTCTAAAATATGGAATCTTTTTTGTGATGCACCACAGATTAATGTATGCTTGGTGGAGACTGGCTGTAATGGACAATGATTGATCATTTCTAAATGTCACAACTACCTTGTGCAAAGTGTGTTCTATGTTTTTTGGCTCCATTTATTTGAACTTTTCTTTCGAAAAAATTGTTCTCATACACATTCTTTAACTTGAATATTAAAGTCCTTTGACAGAATTATTGCTGAAGCAGTTTTTCAGCTATGGCTGACATAAATAGGAATGTTGCTAATTAATTTTTATTTTGATCCTCAATTTTAAAAGGATGAAACAGATTATTCCAAGAATAGACACTAAAGTGCGGTTTAATTTGGTATTGTGGGCAGGTTGTGTCTGCTTTCAAACATATTTTCATCATGGTTTTGTTTAGACCTTTTGCCACAGTACTTTAAAGGTGGATTCTTGTGTGTGTGTGTGTGTGTGTGTGTGTTTTTGCATGCAGAGCCGGCTGAGATGAGTGGTCCAGAAGTGGCCAAGACACCAGGAGGAGGCGCTCCAGGCAAAGAGGGAAAGGAGCCAGTGGCCAATGGGCATGCAGGAGAGGGCAGTGATGCCAACCCATTTGCCGAGTACATGTGGATGGAGAACGAGGAGGAGTATAACAGACAGGTATGTTGTGTGTGTATTTCTTGCCCTCTTTAGGAAACTGTCTGGCATAAACAGTGACCTTTTCAGGACCAGTAGTCCCCATGGAGACCGAAACCTGGTCTTAACTAGACAGAACCTCTTTTCTGATGAACTGGTTAAGTTAAGGGCAAATATTGCAAACCTGTGTGTGCTCCTGCTCCATTTATCATGGGACATGTCACACATCCGGAGAGTTCTTAATGTGCTCATCTTTTTTTGACTCTTGAACTCTCATCCATTCTGCAAATTTTTTTTCTTTGCCGTTTGAATAGCTTTGTCTTTTTGTTATTTTGATCCAAATAGTTTCTTATGCATATTCGCAATCATTACTCATTATTTTTAAAAGTAGAGCCTGCTGCTAAATTGTTAACTGTGTTCTTCCTAAACCAACCATCCTGTGACCTTTTATCAGATTCTGCTAAAGACAGAATTTAAAAAGCTTTCCCATGATGCCATTTGAACTTAAACATCTTAATGCCACCTTCATTGCTCCTTTTTGCCAACCTCTCCTACTCTTTCCTCCTTTGCTCTACACTTTCTTACAACCACGAGTACTTAAAACTGGCATTTCCCATAGTACGTGCTGTCCCCCACCCGCTGTCATCATCTCCTCATCCACTCTCATTTTCTTTTTCCCCATCATGGAAGTTCTCAGGGCAGCTAATGGCTGACGTGTTAATCGCTCTTTTTCCACCGTACTGATCCTTGTGTATTGAAGAATATTTGGACCTGATCTTATTTGACCTTTGGGTCACATTTAGTCAGTTATGTAGTTTAAATTTCAAATCTGTTCATTTTTAATCTTGAGTGCCTTTTTTCAGTTCACTCCACCTTTTTCTTCCTCTCTCTGTTTGATGAGTCTACCTGCTGGCCATGCACATACTGATATAATCCCATCCCTGCCGTCATCCCTGCCGTCATCTCTGCCGTCATCTCTGCCCCCTTGATTTCATGTCCACTCATGTTTGTTTTCCCTCCCTCATCGCTTCCCAGGTAGAGGAGGAGCTGCTGGAGCAAGAGTTCTTGGAGCGCTGCTTCCAGGAAATGTTGGAGGAAGAGGACCAGGATTGGTTCATCCCTTCGCGTGACCTCAACAACCAGGGAGTGGGGCAGCTGCAGCAGCAGCTCAACTGCCTGTCTGTAAGCGATCACCACAGCAACCTGGAGGAAGTGGCGGTAAATCACAAGTGCACCTACTTACAAAATTGTTTACCCCTCCCCCCAAGTCACTTAAATATTGATTAATTGGTTGAACTGTAGTTTTAAAGAGGAATGTGCTCTCATTCTTAATTCCTCTTTCTACAGAGGAAGAGCATCTTGAATCCTGAAGCGAAGGAGTTTGTCCCGGGGAAGAAATACTAGGAGTCCCCCTCACCCCCATGGAGCCTTCACACGCACACATGCGCACACACACGCACACACACACCAGTCCTCGCGTATTCTCAGAGACTCTGGTGGCCACTATTGTGGACACACTGATTCTAACGCATACACACGCACACACACACACACACACACACACCTCTACTCATGTATACCCACTTGAAGTCAGTGGCGTGCTGGCAGGCCCAGTTGGGGGGTGGGGGGATTTATTTTTCTTTCTCTTTTCTTTGTTTCTTTAATCTTTTTATTTCCTGTTTGTTTCTTGTAAACTGAGGGATGTTGGGAACAGTGGTGGGGGAGGGGTGTAATACCAGAACCGCTCGACCGCGGGTGCTTGCTCATCATTGCATTTCAGACGCCGCCGTTGATGTTTGCAGAGCGTGCGGTGCTCATCAAAGTCCCCTTTCAAACCGAGGCAGCTACTCAGGAGTGATGCCAGGGTGAAAATTAAAATCCAGAACATCTAATGAATTTTCTTCACATACTCTTCTTCTATTTGTTTGCTGTCGACTTGGGAAAAGTACACCTTCCACGAACTTGAGGGTTTCCATAAGGGTGAGGTCGGAGAATGACAAACACTTGATGGGGACTTGATGAGTGTCTGCTGCTCTGCACAGTCATCGCGGTCATTCACGTACGTTAATGTTTGCTCCTATGATGTCATAAGCTCCCTGTGACTTCACAGTGCTTGTGCATCGAGACATGCAGGTTATTTGTATCTGCAGCGGCTCCACTCCAAACCAAATACAGCCCCCACCCTCCCTGAGCACTCATGTGATCAGTGGTCAGAAGAAACAAGGATGGGTGTAATCATGGATGAATTATTTTTCCCAATTTATGTGGAAGTCCATGTTTGTATCTTTTGTCCAGTTTAAGAACAGAATTGTGGGTTTCCCAATTGTGCATCAAGTTGAGTTAAGCAAGAGAAATGTTAATATAGAGAAAAGGTCAAAGCTTTTGAACCTCAATAAAAAAAAATCAGTTATTGTCTTTTTCGTGTTCACTGCCTCAGTCGTTTGTTCAGTTGTGGATTCATGAATTATATAAAACAACCTTTTGATGGGAGTGTTTGGTCTGGAACAGAGCCACTGCCTCTTTCTGCCAGAACAACTTAGTGTGTCCAGCATCAAATCAAGTGTCCATTATCCAAATCAGGTCTCTCCTTTTTTTTTCTTTTTTCTTTTCTCTTCATGTTTTTGAGGAAGAGGCGTTTTGTGTCTCTCTGGTCACAGTAGCCTGTGGTGTCCATTCAGGGATGTGAGGAGACAGTATTGTCACAGCCAGTCAGAGTAAAGCAGTATGGGACATGCAGTCGACAGCATGGCCTCCTTGCTGTTCTTTTTGTAGGTTGACTTTTTCGTGGTTCAATTTAACCATGGATTTCTGGTCTGGTTTTCCTCTCACTTTCCTCTCACTGTAAGTGTAACCTCAGTTAAGTTGTGAATGAGAAGATAGTTGACAGGAAAGCTGTAATCATATATTGGATCAAATTTTAGTGCTCCTTTTATGCAGCTGTTAATATTTTTACCACCTCTATTATTATTAATAGAGGTGGTAATGTCTTCTGTGGTTAAATAGACACTTGTGCACTTGTACTGCGGTAAGCACGTCAGTCCATCCATGCAGCTTTCAGAATTTTCAGCATGTCAAGTACTCTAGTGTTTATTGAGCCACGCAACAGTGACTGTGTGGTGAAAAGGGAACTTCCTCACGCAGTGTTGGACCACAGCTGTCGAATGGCACCCTGGTGAAGCCTGTAGGAAATGTCCGCCAGGTGGATCGTACAACATGAAATCATTTTTGGTGATTTTGTTTTGAGTTAGAGGACGACAGAAGCCGTTAAAGAAAAAGAGGTCCACAAGACACAGAGTATGAATTTCAATACAAACAAAAATAATGAAAAAAGATAAATAAAGATCATAAAGACAAGTGCCTTGTTGTCAATCCTTTGTCACATTTAAAATAAACCCAGGAAAGTTGTATTTGTAAGATCAACAATAACAGGGAACGTAATGTTTCATCCACTGTCACATAATGGTTATGGTTACATAAAGTGCTGAAACGCTAACAAGCAGGTCTACATATTGGAATGGAATAGAGTGGCTATCTACTGGGTTGTTTTCCCCTGTCTGAAGTCCTGCAGAAACTCAGGTAAAGCACTGGTTCATGTTTTTCTGCCACTTTCTCACTGTCAATTAGAAGAGCTTCCTCAAGAGAAGAAGACACACCAGCATCTAGAAGTTTGACAGAGAGGTGTCACACTGCAAGCAAACCTGCCAGTCACTGCTCAGTGTGTTTGTATATAAATGTACAATAGATTACACCTGTTCAGCTGCAGCAGCTTAGACATGTTGAAAAATTTACATAAAAAAATTAAACAGAAACTCAGTTTTGGATTAAATTGCAGGTCATTAACTACAGTTATTGCAGTAGTTTAGGTCAATTAACAATGTTAAAATGCAGGATACAGTTAAATGCAACACATTTTATGTACAGTCTTTCTCCTCTGCTCTGCTGCATGCACATGAAAACAAAACAAGCACGCACACATGTTTTAATTATTTCCCCTGTGTGGCTGCCAGTGGACAGTTTACTGCTGTGTTATGACTCATCCTCTGCTTCTGTATCCTGAGGCGACAGAACCAAGAATCACAAGCACAAGTGAAGTCTGACCACGGCCTCGTGCAGAAAAGGACTGCTCATGTAAGTGCATGTGGGTGTGTGAAAGAAGACGCTCTGCTGCTTTGTCAAACTTTGGGTTGTTGTAGCTAGAGCAATCATTAAATGTGAGGTTTGACCCAACTATATAAAGTCAACTGGCTTTTGTCTACATTCATCAGTATATATCAACCCAATAGAGTGATTCAATAAGTGATGCAGTGAGATTTGTGGCTCCACGAACTTGTCATATTATTCTTTTTAGTGCTACTATATGTCTTCATAAAGCACAATGCATTGTCCCGGGTATAAAATAAAGGTTAATTGGATTTTTTAAATTTAATTGTAATAGCTGGGTAGAAGATAAGGCAGTAGAAGATGAGTGAGTGAGTGAGTGAATGTTATAGCAACACCTACTGGTCAAACACAAAAGTGTCCAAAGGCCGTTGAAAGAATGAATGACATGCTGATGTTCAATCTTACTTTAATCATAATGGTAATCAGAGACTCACAACACTGAACCGTCATTTTCTGTCAAGTAAACATTGTTGATTCTTATAAAAGTCAGATGTAAACAATTTTACAAAAGTAAAAAAGTGAAGTGATAGTATAATGAACGTAAACAAAGTTTCTTTGGTTGGGAAAACCACCACGCTGCCTTCAGAACCTCCATTATGTGGATTATTTTCAACCACTGTCTTTTTTATCATGTACTGAGAATGATTTAGGTGTTTCACCATAGTTACACAATCGTCTGTATCATTAATGACCGCACACATTCTCATTGACTGCTGCTGAAGGTGTGTCGGTAGAAGACGTTGGCATTGGCTGAGTAATCCATGGTTAGTGTGATGCCCAAATTCTGAGCCCCAAGACTAGCACCGCCGAGCGCAGAAGACTGCTGCAAAATCAGAAGACTGTAGCCATGGAAGTGGCCATTGAAATTGCCAGACGATGCAAAGTCGTCCAACACTTCAGTGAAACCTGGTGAGACACAGAGAGACACGGGAGCTGAGAACAAGAACTCTTAACTGTGTTTCCTTCATTTCTTTCAGAGGTGTGAGATCATGAAACACTGACCAGGCTTCAGAAGCTCCCAGCTCTTCCACACTGAACCAACACACAGGATGGGCAGGCCGCGGTCACTGGTCAACAGAGGCTGTCAAAAGAAGTCAGTGTCAGGGTTAATACACCTGTTCTAGGGTCAGATTCAAGCACTTTTTAAGCACTTTCAATGTCCATTTTTAAGTTTTGTCAGCCCCTTACATCTGTGGTAAATTACACATTACAATACATACTCAAAATGATTTTGTGTGTCTGTGTGTGTGTGTCAGGACTTTACCGCTTGTGCAGCAGGTAACACAGCTACCACATGTTTCCCCAGGACTCTCCCAGCCCGAGTGAACATGTACCGACACAGAGCGTCTCCTGCCTCTGCACCTAAACAGAGGTTTTTTTTTCATTTTACTTTACTCACTTGCTTTTCATTTTCTCTTCAAAAAAACATAGCAGGCAGTGATGCACCACTGACCTTCAGCCAGCTTCTTGCAGAAACCAGCAAAGTGCGACTTCTGGAAGTTTCTGTAGAGATGTGGCAGCATGCCCATCAGATCTGACACCTGGGATGAATTTGAATTTTTTTATGCAGTCAGGCTAAATGTTTGTGATTATGCTTCCTCAGCACTTTACTGCTCAATCTTGATTTAATATCATCTGTTGTTAAATGTCTGACCTGGAAATATTCCTCCATGGCTTTTCTGACATAGTTTACGTCATGAGGAGGAGCGACCAGGTGGTCCTTGGCATCAAACACCGTCTTCACTGCCAGGTGAGCGATCCAGAACGCTGACAGTCAGAAAGATAAATTAAACCCAACATTTTCCAACACTCTAAATATGCAGCTTGTCTATGTTTTGGGTGCTGTTTGTCTGCTGCCATGGTTACCTGATCCCTCATCACCCATCAGGTGACCCCAGCCGCCACAGCCGATCTGTGAGCTATCAGGATTGACTAACTTGCAGTTCGAGCCGGTTCCAGATATCAATACGATGCCTCCTGCAGAAGAAAAACAGGCAGTTTGAGAATTCTTATGTATACACACTGTATGTTCAGTGTGAATGGAGCCATCACCTCCACCACCAATACCAACAACTTTGGCACTTTGTAGTTAAACAAAATGGTTTGTTACCACAATTGCTGGCTGTTGCCATGGCACCGATGGCATCAGTGGTGATGAAGTAGTGTTGACTGAGACTGGGGAAGCGTTCCTTCATTTGAGCGATGAGTTTGTCAATGGCCTCCTTTTGCTCCCCTCCACTTAGAGACATGCCCTGTGTATACACACACACACATAGAGAACATGTATTTATTGCCTGTGTCAAGCATACTATGTTAAAAGCAGATCTGGATGAAACATTCTGGTTTTGTCCAGGTGGTGGTGATCTGGTTACAGATTCAGAATTTAAAACAGCAATAGATTCTTTATTAAATACTCTTGTTGTGCGTTATTAAAATTGCATACATGTATTGTGTACTTGACATTAGTGTGACTGACCAGTGAGCACAGTGGTGTGTTTGGATCCAGTCCTGCCTCCACCTTGGCTCTCTGGACCATATCGTTGATGGTTTCAATACATTTGTCCACCCCCACCAACTTCAAAAACACACACACACACAAATGTCTTGGCATAATCCGTTTTTGTACTTGTTTTAAAATGAAATGTCCACTCCAAACTGCCTCCATCTCACCCAGTGATTGGTAGATGGCCCCTGTGTCTCTGCCAGGATTTTCCCATCACCTGACACCACAACCGCCTTAGAATGAGTCCCTCCACTTGAAAGAGAGCAGTGATACAAACAGAAAACCATTCATACAAGGCATACGTGAAAGATGGAGACATGAAGGAAAGATACACAAATGCCACTTTAATTATCATATTTAAAATGCACATAATTCCCGAAAGCCTGCCTTAAAGTGATAATGATCACGAGACACACTAACCCTCAGACTGGGACAGTGTGACAACTGCATAAATACGAATGTAATAGTACAATGTGTGTTACATTAGATGTGATACGTTGTCATAATATAATAATACATAAATATTTGCACACTATATGTGATATTTCCACTGTTTCTCACCCTTCTACTCCGCCGAACACGGATGCCATGACGCCACGGTTCCTGTTTATGTCCTGCGCAAATATCGCGAGAACTCGAACGAGAAAATATGAACTCCCATATGCAATACAAGTTTGATGCCAGTAGATGGCAGTAATTTGTCCGTTTTACTAAGGACCAACGTTCAAATGTCAACAATGATCACGTTTTAGTTCCAAATTAGGGAAGTAAAGCTTTTAGCCACAGTAAATTAACTGATTATTTCATACATGAAGTTTAATGAACACAATTTAAAAGAAAAATAAAAGGCATTCTTTCGGAAAATGACCTATTATTAGATTTTTTTTTATTGCAAGTAGCTATACTTTCACTGCTTTTTTTATGTTTTAAATGTCAAAATATCAAAACGTATCAGTAACTATTAACTGTAGGTTAAAATGTTAAAACTGTATTTGACTCAATATATGATTGTTTTTCATGCAGCCATTCTAAAAAATAAATCATCTGACGTCCACACCCAAACCTTAAATCTCAACTGTGATCAACACACAAGAATAGGATCAATAATTTACTGTTTTCATACAAAACAATATAAAAAAATAAAAAAAAAATAAAAAAAATAAATCATTTCAACACATGCATGTGGTTATTACATCTGGGCTCCATGTCATATTTAAAAAGTTCAGCCTCACTTTCAAAGTACATACAGTAATTATCCATCAACCTAAATAACAGTTTTATGAATTAAAATGAACAGATTAACATTGAGTATAAATACTGAAATGTTAGGCTTGTACATGCTGAGCGCCTGACTAATTTAAATGCCATTTAAATGTTTTATTCCTTTTTTTTATTTCTTAAAATCTATCGTACATATTTTACAGCAATTTAAAAGTTAATTACGAAACATATTTATTATTCATACTTTATTTCACATTTTGTTTAACGGAACTGACAAAGGAGAAACAAACAAAGGAGAGACAGGACGAGAACGCACACTTTCAGTCTCGAGAAGGAAACTTGGCCAATTACAAACATATTTAGTGCCTTGACTCATGTTCTAAAAACCCATTCTCACTGTCAAGAGCAATACTGATAGAGCTTCAGCACCATCTGGAAACAAGGACAACTTCAAGTGGCTCTATGAGCCAGCAGGAGGCATCTGCAACGCATTAATTTGTAGGCCAGCTTCATTTGCCAATGCAAGCTGTTTAAAAAATAACTATCATTCTTTTTCCTTTGGCGACTCACAAATGTGTCTGTTATTGAACTACGTCTGTGTATTAATAGTTAGTCCACAGAAAACTGTTCACGTTGGAAATGAAAGTTTGTGTGATGTTTAAAACGCACTTTGTGTACCGATTAGTCGATTAATCATCAACTATTTTGATCAACGATTAATCGGTTTGAGTGTTTTTTCAATGATTAAAAACGTTTTCTGATTCCTTCCAGCTTCTTAAATGTGAATATTTTCTGGTTTCTTTGCTTCATAGAACAAAGAAATGGTTAAAACCGAATCATTTTGGTTTGTCAACAAAACAAGACATTTGAGAACATCATCATTTCCGAGTTTTAAAAACAGTGATCGAGATTTTTCAAACATTTTCTGACATTTTACGGACCAGACAAGCACTCGATTAATCGAGATTAATTGATCGATTATGGGAATAATTAGTTGCAGCCCTAATTTACATGTATAATTTATATTTGAGTTAGAAACAGTGTGCGAGTCAGAGCTGGAGCTAACAGCGAGGTTACACAAGAGCGAGGAGGAGGAGAGGGTGAAGAGGAGCGGCTCCGTGCGCTCAGCACGCGCTGCTCACTCCTCCTGCAGGGCATGGGTCAGCTGAGTCAAACCTCACACATTTACCACATTTACCATCAACGGATATTGTCATTTCAGAATATAGGTGCACAACTGTAAACTCCAGAAACAATAAATGACAACCATAAACAGCCCAATATTTAATTTTAACAAAATAATGTATGATATATGATCTCAATTTGTTTAATAAAAAAATAGTGCTTTACAAAGTTAAAGTAACTAAGTTAAGTAAAATCAATAAAAAAAAAAAAGTAAAACAGTAAAAATAATGACATAATGAAGTAGGTAAAATGGTAAAAGCTACATAGAAGTATCTGGGTCGGCTGAAGTGAAGGCCAAAGAGAAGAGGTGGGTCTTTAAAAGTGATTTAAAATGTTCAACAGTGGAGGCAGATTTAATTTCCATGGGTAACTCATTCTAAAGTTAGGGGGCAGCTACAGAAATACCCGATCGCCTCAGGTTTTTAGTCTGGATTTTGGCATTTGACCTCAGAGCTGAGAGATACAAGGAAAAGCTAAACATTTTTCTTTTTTCCTCCCACTATTTTATTATGATTATGAACTCTGAAATGCAAATGATGTGAGAAAAAATATAAATATAACATTTTTTAAAAAAAATCTATGTCTATGTCTATATCTATATCTATATCTATATGTACTAAAGACAATGTATCTTGCACTTAATCTGCTGAAGATTTAACTGCATACTAAAGAAACAGTACGCACATTTTGTTGGATGTACTGTTGTAGCAAACACCATAATGACAGCAGGTATTTGATGATTAACCTAATTTCAGTATTATTGATCGTGGCAGTGTGGCTTTCTGACAGTTACTGAGTTACATAGTCTCACAGTGTTACTTCTGTACATGCTCACCTAACCTAAAAAGTGAAGAAGGAATGAAAACTTTAATTTCTAGGAATAAGAGACATCTGACAGAGAAGTGGGGGAGAGAGAGAGTCATACTGATGGAGATGCACAAGAGATTAATTCTGTTTCTGAAATCATTATTGAATCAATTATTTTTACTTACTTCTTAAAAGTAGGTGTCTGTCTAAAAACCTCTGTGGAAATGTACACTTTATGGATTGCACTGAATTCCAACAGGTACATATGAATGAGTGAGGTATAATTTGCCAAATATTATAAATGACATCAAATGAAAATAAACCTTAATGTTACAAGGAAGGAGCTACATTCACATTTTGGCAAGTGCACAAAGAGCACAAAAAGACATTTTTTGTTGCTAGGAACAAATGTTTCAGGTTTTGTGGAAAGATGACAATTCTACATTATTCCAAAAATTAATATCCTCTGGCAGATTTGAGCTTTGAGATTCATTCAACACAGCCAGATTGGCTAAGGGAATGTCACACAGTGTCCCTAAGATCTTTTAAAGGTTAAGTGTAGTCCACCAAGTAAGAAGGAGAGGGTCCCCCACATGTGTCTGACGCCCATGTATTTAATGACTTAAAAATATTGTTTTTCAACCCTTCGATAACTTCACATTGACTGCGGTTACTGCAGCTTTTATTGTGAAAGTCACAATCGGAAGCAGTAATATTAGCGTTGATGCTAGTGATAGGTGATTTTCGGTGCCGCTGCAGCTCAGCAGATGAGTGAGGGACCAGGCAGGCGACAACGTTCAAACTTCCCTTAACTTAGTCGGGACCACCCAGCGACTGGACTTTCTTCACCCCCAAACATGGCATCGTTAATTGTCCGCCACCGTCACTAGTTTCAACGGCTTAGGAGCGGAAGTGAGGGAAGGGGGAAGTTGTGAGTAGTTAGAGGAGAAAATTAAGCCCCTGTAAAGTTATCTTTCCTCAGCCAAGTTCAGGTAACAAAATCCCGCCTTTGTGGAGGTAGCGTGTCCGTGGAGTGGTAGTGGGCATGGACACCCACGTCAAAGAGGGACAACTGTATGTACAGCATCAAAAGTTTGGAAAGGTAAGTCCAAGAAAATACAGTTATTTCTCTGGTGCAGTTGTGGCGTTGACAGAATTGACCTAAAAGGAACAAATGAGTGTAGCCAGTGACCATTTACATGATAAGTTTATTGTTATTATTATTAATTGATTTGGCATGGACAGTATATGTTAATAAAACCGTTCTTTTCGCCATAGACTATAGCATTTGGTTTTACAACGAGCTGTATGAAAAGCAAAGAATAAACACAATTGCTAGACTAATGTTGCAACCAGTAACTTTGAACATTTAGGACATTTGCCATGTTTAGATTAACGATATTACAATTAAAATAATTTTTGAAACACTGAAACAAAAGCAAAGATAAACCAAGGACAACAAGAAATTTATAAAGCGAATGCAGGCAATAACACACAAAGTACATGACAGCCAATAATATCAGACTTTATAACATTAGATGTACAAGAATGCACAGCAGTGCGACGTTGCTTTAATTATTAGTAATATATGAGGGACTGAAATGTTCCAGAAAGCCATGAAAGGTCAATAAAAACAAGTGAAAATACTTCCAGGATAAAGTGTGACGAAGCTGCTTTGCTGGTCACAGCATCTGTTATAGTCATTTCATGATTTTTCTTTAGGTCAAGCAAGCTTGAGTGTCCCGTCAAACTCTTGCAGTCTCAAAAAAACACATGTGAATCCCAGCTCTTAAGCAGAAAGTAGCATTTTGCGTCACAGAAAACAAATAGAGCACATATTGGTGCAATTAGAGAACAGCACTGTGCCCAGCGTCTTCAAAGTAAAATGCTACAGTGCATGCAGAGAGAGAAAAGGGGAGAGAGGGAGAGGTTCAGGAGAATTTCACTGGCACTTGTTATGATGTGGTGCTTTGGAGTAAACCTGCTGTGCATCTGTTTGTGTGTGAGGTGGTAGTGTGCATGTGTGATGGAGTGTATATGTGCTGATAAAACCCGGGTGCACTGCATGCAAAAATGCATTCAAAGGTTTATTTTAGTAAATGAACGCAGGGAGATGATTTGAACGTTGGTCTTTGGCTGCTGTGTGTGACTTAGTGACTTTTCACAACACCTGGTAAAGCTGTAGTCTCTTATTCATCTCAATAGACAGACAGACAGACAGACAGATAGCCTGACCATTACACCAACAGGGACTGTAATGACGTATTAAGTTGGTCCCTTTTTTGCAGCTTTAACAGCTTCCACACTTCTTGGAAGTTTTTCCTCAAGATTTTGAAGTGTTTCTATGGGAAACTCTTTATAGTCCTTGGGGCTTGACTGACTGACTGACCTATGGCGCCTTTCCACTATACAAGTCTAGCCCGACTTGGCTGGGCTTGGCTTGGCTCGGCTCAGTTCTACTTGGTTTAGTATCAGGCACGTATATAGTACCTCCTGAACATGGGCCGCTTCGTCATAGCACGGCTGCACGTCATACAAGAACTGCGACACACACAAACTAGTGACGCGGAAAGCAGTTGTCTGCGGTGAGCTGACTCATGAGAATCAGTCAATTAAAAATATTAGTTCAATATTTCCTGCATGACCGGAGCACAGACTCCATCTGACGCAGTTACTGAACTAAAATACGGTAGAACAGGTTGTGATTTGGCTCACGATAGTTTGCTAAATTCCTCTGTTAAATATTGAGATTTTAGACATTTCCTTGCTAAATTTTAGAGATTGACACATGTTTTCAGGATTTTAAGTCTTTTTAACTGATCTACAATTCGGCATTATTTGGTTTGATTCCTGTGTCGGACGTCATACTCATGACTCTTCCAGTGACGACACTCTCTGCCAGTCAGTGGCCGGCAGTCTGTGCACGTCACATTTTAGTATCAGCTCAGCTCCCTTGGAACCTCATCAGAGCAGTTACTAAAAAAAGCACCAGGTACCAGGTGCTTTCCCTGATAAACAGTACGAGCTGAGTTATGTTAGAACTGTATAGTGGAAAAGCACCATAACTTACTGACTTAATTACTTACTTACTTCCCATAAATGGAAAAGTCTTGTGATACAGCAACATGGTATTAATCACATAACAAACTTCTCTAGTATAAAATATGGAGATGAAAAATAAGAATATACAGTTTATTGTTTTCAAATTAAATCAAATTTGCAATCAAAAAATTGTTCTGATTTTTCGATTCTTCTTTTTAAACCATTCATAGCTTTAAGCTCTCATCTTTGCACTAAAATGTAATATATAATAGTTAACATTTTGATGTAATGCTCCGTCTTGTGTTGAATCTATAACACTGAAATTATTGACGAGGAAGTTGTCTTGAAAAGTAATATTGCAAATCAAATAGCAGTAGCAGTAATTGCCTTTTTTGTAATCAGCGTTGACTGATTAATTATTTATTACTTGGGCAATTATTACAAATGACACACATTTTTGCTCTCAGAAATACATGCTGCTTAGTCATTAAGCAGCATTGCATTGAAACTTGCAATTTTGTGATTATTTGTTGTCATTTAACAGTTTAATTTGATCACATGTAGGAAATGGAACGCTGGCTCAATATAGGGGCCAAAAAAGGATTTAGCATAATTTATTTCCCTGATAATCAGTGTCCCTGATTTCTAAATATCGTTATTCACAAAAGAAAAACCCATATTGGACGCCCTCTACTCCATAGCTATACCAAAATAAGACTTAAACTTTAGAAGGCAGCGTGATTTTATCCAGTTCCTATCAACAATGTCTACACAGTGCAAGTGTGCTGCCAGAGCAGTTAATAAACATAACTGAAAGCAACCAAAACCAGAACAGTAGGGACTGATCGAGCTGTAAGTTGAGTTGAGGTCAGTTTTATGAACATGCATTATCTAAACTTTGTGGTCACCCTTTTTAATATTATAGGACACATGTTTAAATGACGGTGGGAGTGTCAGTCCATAGCCTTAATGTAGCCTTGCCTCTGGTTTCCGAGCATTGCTGGACTCTTTTAATCTTTTTCAGATTTGTAAATAGAGGGTCTTTGTCTCTCGGTCGCTCTGTCTGGTCATATGACATGGACCAACAAAACATTCTGGCCCTGTTTCCTGTCCTGAAATCACCACTGCACAATGCATATTAATTCTCACAACACACCGTTTCATTGCAGTGTTTTCAGTAGAAAGTGAGCAAAGCAAACATCCGCAGGTCAAAAAAATAAAAATAAAATGTTGTGCATGATAGTAAAAAAAGCGATAGAGCTAGATTTGAAAAATGAGTTCATGGAGAAATGCATAGAACAGGAAGCTGTGTGTTGCTGGCTGATATGAAAGTGTTGAAACTGGAGTGAGGCTAGTATGGTGAATTATGCAATCGTCAGTAGATGTACACAGTCATATATAGGCTCGCTCCCACGTGTATGGTCGGAAAGTGTGACTCAAGAGAGAAGCGGCAACCTCCGAACAAAGATTCTGCTTCAGTCTCTCTAACTGCTGTTTTATAACATGCCATTCTTGCAGAAAGCTGAACGCTTCATTTGTCGTTCACGTAACATTGTTTTGGAACCGGTACTCAAAGTGATTGATTAATAAAAGTCAACAACAATATGAACATTTAAATAACCTACTAAAAAAGAGATTCCAGCTTCTGTCGTCTCATATTAGTATTAACTGAAGACGTTTTTTTATTATCTCATGTTCTTGGCAGCATTTGTCTGTCTGTGTGTGAGCAGCATAAATCACAAAGAAAAGGAGGGATTATGATGAGATGTTCTAGGGATTTATGGCCCCAGGATGAACTGATTCAGTTTAAGTGGTGAGTGAGTTAACTCTGTGGGGCCTTGGTGGAGGTTTGCGTTCTCCTCCTGCTTTCTGTAGTGCATCAATGAAAATGATGGGATGACCCAAAAAAAAGTTGGCCACTAATTGATGTTGCAGCCTGTCAATTAATCGAGTGATCGTTTGATAGTGATAAAATGTCACTGTTTGTCAAACCTGGAAATGATGATGTTCTCAAATGTCTTTTTTTGTCCTCATGCCAAAATGATTCCGATTTGATGATTTCTTTGTTATAAAGAAACCAGAAAAAAAAATCACATTTAAGAAGCTGAAACAATCAGAAATCTTGTTTCAATTATGAAAAAAGCTTCTAACCAATTAATTGATTATCAAAATAGTTGATGATTAATTTAGTGATCTATTAATAATCAAGTAATCGCAGTGCATGTAAAGCAATAAAAAATCTCTTCTCACTTTGTCACCCCACAGGAAAAAACCTGTTACTAACCACCTTGCCACAAAAAAAGTTGCAAATTATTTAAAATTAGGTTTAAAGTCATGTAAAATTCAGCAACTTCAGCACTTTTGTGGGGTCCAAAGCTGGTGAATTTCTTTTTCCGTTTTGTTCCACTTTTTTGTGTCCGACACCGATATCAAAAACTCGAGTATCTACCGATACCGATATTATTCCGATACAGACATTTAAACAATTTATGAACTATCAAGCTGTTTATAACACATTTGTGCTGAGTCATTTCAAAGAAATAACTCTCCAAATGTGTAATAGATACAGGTCTCACAAAAAGAAGAAATAAACAGCTCAAACATGACTCATGGTTAAAATGCAACAGCATGCAACAGATATAGATTCCGATACTGATTCTCATCCCTGAAAAAACCTTAGAGATAATTAAAAACATTTGAACCTCCTCTCTATGAAACAGATGTATCATATTGGCTGCTTCCTCTGAAGTGTGATGCTCATACAGAATCACAGAGGCATTCAAAACATGCATCTCTCAACTCTTGACCAATCTGGATTATCTGAATTACGCTGTTGTTATTCTGGTTTTCACATTGGTAGCCGTCATGCGATTCATGTAGTGGCTGAAAGATGCACAGCAGAGTAACAACAATGTGTGAGATTTAGTAAGAAAGCCACTTTTTACCTCCACCAAGGAGATTATGTTTAATCTGTATGTTGATCCTCCTGTTAGCAAAATCCTGTCTATAGTTTTTGACAGATCAGTCTCTATTTTTGTGATGGACAGGTGATCACCCAAGTATGTAGATGTTAGCCTTTTGTAGATTTAGCTAAGAATCTACCCAATGATGACGTCTCAAATAAATAAACAATCAATACAATTTTCAAGAAACCTTTTCACCAGACTAAGTTTCATCCAGATTAGGGATGGGCATGACAATTTGATTATTTGATGATTTGTTCCATTATTAAAAGTCAATCACTTATGTGACTATTTTTAATATATCAACATTTAATTTAACATGGGAAGACCCATTTAAATAGTTCAGCAACATCTTAACAAATCAGGATACATTTTGCCTGCTATAAGCCAAGGGTTCTCAAACTCAAATGACCTGGGGGCCACTGAGCATCTAGGCTGGTCAAGTGGAAAAAAGCAACTGTTCAGTAGGGGTGGGGCGATGTGAGTTTAAAATGATAGAACAATATGCCATCATGGTATTGCAAAAACAACATTTGTCACAGCATTTTTGTATTTTTTATAGAGATCCAGAAATACAGTGGATCAAAATATAAAATGATGGTGTTGGAATGTAAAATGCAGGTGACATTAATGTTCGTGCTCTCTGCGAGCTCTTGTGTGTACAAGCATCTGCTACACACATTTACAGCCAACTTTATAGTTTATCTGCACCTCACAGCGACAACAATCTGTCAGTCTGATGCTGACGTTGGCACTGATGCTTTCTGTGTGCTCACCTAATGGTTTTGCATCCACACTTGAATCCACACTGAAGCAATATTACACACCCTGAGGCTGCTGGTTTTATATGAAATCTTGAGTTACAACTCCTTAATGGATTCATGTGATTGTCATTTCTCCAAAACACTCCTCAGAAATGTGATTTGATGATTATGTTACGTGTCAATGATGCAGTAATTACTATTAATTATTACTCATTTTCAGTTGTCGTTCTCTTTGTACAACCAGAGCTTATTCTCAATTGAGAGTCATTATGACTTTCTTTAAACAAAGGTCTTTAATAGAATGTGTGGCAAAGATAAAAAAAGGTCTTTGACTCATTTGTCTTTACGTTTTTCACAACTACCTAATTTCCACTTGTAATTGTACTGATATGAAACAAATTTGTCACTGCAGCCTTGATAACTGTTTAGTTAGTGTGGTGTCGGTGATGTCATTTTAAGAAAACTGAAGCTATTGTTGGTGGACACGTAGGACAGTTGAGTCTATTGTGAGGACACAATTAACCATTTCTTATTTTCACATGCTAATCTTTTTGATGCTGACTTGACCTCTGTCAGGAACATTTCATTACTGTTGTTGCTTATCACTTATATTTTGTTTGCTCACTTTCCCACAAACATTTCCCCTTCTTATCAAAATTGATTATTACATTTCTGGCACATTATTCTACAAAGATATATGTTATATATGCCACAAATTAAATCATAAGAAGACTTTTTTAACACAAGTTATACATTGGAATCAGCTGATTGTGACCATGACATCAGGCTTCCTTTGTTATTTCCAACTTTTTGTTAGGGATGTGCGATAATATTGGTCCGATATTATCCTATTATTGTCCCGATATTAGCCTATTATTGTGATATTGGTTCACATCGGTATCTGGTTTTCTGCCTGGATTTCCCGTAAATAAGAGAGTAAATGCTTGGTAAACATTGGGGCGCACTTGAGTTGCAGTAAGCGATAACGAGAAGAGGGAAGTCAGTAGAACAGGAAGTGACTTTTATTTTGACAGTCATAGCATTGCGCAAGATACTGCGCCCAGTGAATACCGAGAGAGTCATTAACTGCATGAACACTCTAACTTGTGCAGACACAAACACTTGGGAAAGCCGTCTCTCCCAGAATGCATTTTCCCGGGACATAGCGCCAGAGAAAAGAAATATGAAATAAATATTTTTCTGTGTCCCAGAACGCAGTTTTAAGATCACTTGAGCCTTAATGAGGCTTAAGCACTTGGCGCCAACATGTGATGTGACCTAAAAAAAAGCCTGTATATATCGGTATCGGTTGATATCGGAATTGGAAATTAAGCGTTGGACAATATCAGCATATCGAATATATATATATGTATATATATATACATATATATATAGATTGATTTCTACCTTGGGTCATCACCTACATCCCCAGAAAATGTAATTAAAATCCATCTTTATATTTTTGAGCTATGCTGTGTCAAAGCCGCCTTTGTGAAGGCGTCCGATGCTGCCTGTCATCTCCTCACGCAACATTACCTTGTTACTATGAGTAGCACAGTAGCCGTCTGTGTTGATGTCACTTGTGACGTGTTACCAGTTGGCCGCAGAGTGAGGCAGCTGCACACAAACAAGCACACACACACTCATGCAGCTATCCTTTTTAGGACTGCTATTAACTTACATTCATTTGGACAGCCTAAAATGAATTTGCCATCCCTAACCTTAACCAAATCTTTATCTTTAATTCTTAACCATTTCGTCAGAAATGAGGTTCTGCCTCATTAGGACCAGCCTTTCCATGACAAGGTATTGTGTGACCAGTGGAACATGGTTGAGCAGTTTAGATTAGAATCAGCGTCATATGACAGATAACGAAGATACATGTGTGCATTTGTCAGACATGCCGCACACAAACTCATAGATAGTGTCATATGTAATGCTATCTAGGCTACCTTCACAATGAAATCATAATAGCTGAAATTACAGACAGTGGAATGACTTTAAGAACTTGAACTTCCATCAACAGCTGCTAAAGATGAGATGAGATGAGATTCAATTTTATTGTCATTACTCAAATACAAGTTTCGGGTAAAGGGTGAATTCACAAAGATCTCCTGCTGCACATACAGTCATGCTCTGTACTATTCATTCTAGAACAATTTGAGTAAGCATTTGAAACCCAAATACAATTTGTTTGTGATGTAAATCTTTAAACAAATGAACTCGGCTAGTGAAAAATAACTGTAGGCATCACAGAATCTATCAACAGATCACTCTGTCACCTCCATTGTTGACTGCCGGGATGAACAAATGCAGCTCGCCTAAAGGAAAGTAGGTTTAGGAAAATTACGTTGATATTTACAAACCAATCTTTTTGGCATCGCTTGATTTCAGTGGAAGGATGGTTTTATTCTTCTTTTTATTCCAAAATTTGCAAGGATTGTGTTTGACATTCTACATAATTGTTTAAATTTAGAATGGTAAAATATGTATTTCCTTTCCAAAGTCAAAGATTTGCTTTTGGTTTTCATCTTGGCAAAACCCTGGGTGATTATTTTTGGTCCAACGAGACTGGGCTCCTGTTAAGATAAATGAAGTGAGAGTAACAACTGCAGCTAGTACTGAAAACCAGCTACAAAAAACTGTAAAAAATGTTAAGTGTTTTAATAAACGTAAAGCTGTGTTGATCCTCCTCCTTTTGGCCTTTTAGCTTTCACAGTCACTTGTAGGTCAGAATGGCCGTGTATTGTTTTGAAAAGCAGAGACACAAGCGCACACATGTGCGTGTATCACAGCTAATTCTGTTGCGTTCTTATGAACAGGCAGGACATCAGAGAGGAAGTCTCCCTCCCTCTGCATGCCTGTCATCCTTTTTGCATAATTTTCCACTCAGTGTATTAGTGGATGATAACGGCCCGCTGCCTTATATGGAGTTACACACACACACACACACACGCAGGTTTGAGCAGCTATTCTTCTCAGGACACTGCGTTGACTTCCTTTCATTTGGACAGCCTAAAAATGGCATTAACCATAACCATTTAATGCCTAAATCTAACCAGAAGCGAACCACAATTCAAATAAACGTGAACGGGTTTCACAGAAATTAGGTTCTGCCTCATTTGGACCAGGTTTTGATCCTGTCAAGGTCCTAAAGAGGTAACAATTACAATTGTTTACACACACACACACACACACACACACTCTCTCACAGGGACCATATTGCAACAGCGGATGGTGTGTGTGTGTGTGTGTGTGTATACTGGACAGTTACACAAGTGAATGGACTAAATAGTGTCTATTTGTGTGTGTACGTGCATTTGTGCTCAGCAGCAGATGGTCTTGAACGTAGCAGGGGGAAAATGAGAGACAATACAAACAGATGCACACACACGCACACACACACACACACCTGGCTGCAGAAAAAAGGAAGCAAAGTGAATCCCGGGTGATGACAATCCCACACATTTCCTGTCCTTTCTGGCAGTTGGTGCATGTGTGAGTTAGACATTAATGCATGCATGTATGAACCTCTGCTCTTACAGACAGTTTTTCTCTCACAGAAAGTTTTTAAAGCTTAGAGCAAATGTGCAGCATGTAGGTTTTGGAGGGACAGTTGTATCAGGAAAGAACGATCATGCAAATACAGTAATCACATGTTAAAATGGATTTGCACGACTCCTGTTGTGTCATGCGGTCAAATGCGGTCAGGTGATGGCAGCTGTTTTCTACGAAGAAAACCGATATATAGGCTATAGCTATAGGCTCTGTGTTTCTTAAATGCTGACAAACTATTACAACCCGATTCCAACTAAACAAATGTGTGCACAATATACAGTTTATTTCTATTTTTTACTGCCATTTCACTAACGCCTCATATTAGTTTGAATAAGTAATATTACCAAGAGATATGATTGAATCAATCTTATCAGTCAATAAACTATGCATTCACTAAATTATGAGACAAATGCTGGAAACATTCAGCAGGTTTTGCTGCTAACCATCTCTGGAAAATATCAAATTGTCAATGTGTAGTTTTCACTGTGTAAAAGCAGTAACCATGCGCCATATTCTACTGCAAGGATCACGGCGTAAAAATAGGAATTGTATCCAGCATACACAAGTTATTGAATTTTGTCAAATGTGATCTTAAATTTATAACACATTAAATTGTCCCCACCCAGTTTCTGTGTATGACTCATTTAGAGTTATTATGTAATATTTAATTAAGGAGCTCTTATGTCGTCCCACCTAAGACATTTTGTAACAGATCTGTTTGTCAGTCGCCACTGTATTGACATCTGTTTGGCTTTTTAGAGGCCATGTTGGATTTTTAGATGAACCGTCTTCTTTCGATTTTATCTGACAAGCAAAAACAACAGAGGGTCACTGATCAGAGAGCATTTAGTCGGAGTTGTTCTTCTGTGTTTGGCTGGACTTTCCCTTCTGGTTTGAATGATTTTTAAACTGCTGACCTTCCTGTCACAAGCTCGGCTCTGCCCCGCTCACTGAATGTAGGGGGAAAGACACACACACACACACACACATATCCAGATGGTATAAGGGATGGGGGGGACTTCCCAAATATTTTCATTTCTTGTATCTTGACCACATTTTGCATTATCATATGTATGTCACTTTCTGCGATGACTGTACGTAAGCTTATATTCAGTGTGTCATCATCATGTCCAGAGTGAGCACTGAACGTGTGGAGTGTGTAACGCCTCTGTGCGTCAGGTTGTTCAGCGTTGTGTGTCATGTTGTTTGGTCGTGTCGCTTTTTGTTTGCTGTAGAGGAAGAGCTCATTGTTTTGCTGTTCCTCCTCACAGCTGTGTCCTCAGGGAAAGACGAGGCCTCCGTCAAACAAAAAAAAACCTTTCACAATGTGATATTTACTGTGTTGGCAGGATCATAAGACTTGCAGTCATTTAAATTAAAAATCCAGTTTATTGATTGGCATATGTTATGTTTGTTTAAGTTTATATTTGCTTAATATCTTTATATATTGTACAAACATAACTACACAAATGAAGCGGATTCACCCACATAAATCTGATGCATAAACCAGTGCGGGAAAAACAAGAAATAGCAGAGCGTGTTGTGAAAGAGTATATATATCATTTTTGGTGAAGGCCACCGTAGTTCCCTGGAGTATTTAGGAAAGGGAGGGGAGAACAGAGGTGTCCTTTGTTTGTTACAGCCAGCATTGTCATCATTAGATGTCACGTATTCTTACACACACACATATTGTATTTATGGCATTTAGTGTAGACTGTGACACTCTTGAGAATAAGAAGAGTTTAGTAGTTGCATTAAACTTTACTCATGTGGCTCGAGTAAAAAAAAAAAAAACCAAAACAAACCTGATTTTTTTTTGGTGGGGAAAAGGATTTTTTCACTGTGAGCGATGGTGACTAATGCTGTAACTGTGATTCGCTGCTGGCGATTAAATGGAGAGGAAACAATGGCGTGTGTGTGTGTGTGTGTGTGTGTGTGTGTGTTGAGTGTGTGTGTGTGTGTTTGTGTGTCACTGATCTGAGTCAAATTTCAGCAGATTTATCACCACACGCCTCCTACATTATGCACCAGTCAGCAGAGTAGAGCAGAGGCAAGAGAAAGACCCGGAAACAGTTTTGACTCACTTCTTCTACAGAATTTAAACATTAAGATTTTATTTTCTCCCTTTGTCCATTTTTTATTTATTATTTCAGGGCAGTTCTACATTCATAGTATTCCTTATTCTGTTTAGTGAGTGTTTAAAAAAACCCAAAAATATAGTGTCATTTGTTTGGTAACCTGTTATTGATTAATACGCCTAACGATGTGAGATACATGTCCACGATACCTATAATATCACGATACAACCATTCTGTGATAATCAGTATATTGCAAGACAATCATATAGCAATACGTCATATTTATCTGTCTAACTGAAGAAAACTAAATGTCAGTGAAAAGTGCAGGATTTCTCAATTTATTCACAACATAGTGAACAAAGTGCATAAAGTGTATGAATTGAACGTGGCTGGAGCATCTCTTAATGTAGCTTGCTCCGCCATTATCCCGCTGTGGACTCTCAGGTAACTTCCGCCCATGATTCCCTCGTTCATTTGAGCAGCGCCACCGTGAGGAGACATGAAGTAGTGACATCTGGCGAGTGAAACTGGCAGTGACTGTTTACTTTAGAGCGCCTTCAGTTATGATTTTTTTTTTAGTTGTAGCCTCGAAAGATTTTTTGGACATGTATGAATGTATATTCTGCATGTATGTGTATGTCATGTTGTACCTACACTAACCACCATTCAGTGGTAAACATCACTATGACCTCATCGGGAAGTTGAAGGGTGGGCATTGGGAGGGTATGAGGGTTATTGTTGAGGTTTTCTTTTCTTGACACTGCGTTATTTTTTGCCCCCAGAAATGGAAGAAGAATTGGTTTGTCCTGTACCCCGCCAGCCAAAATGGCATCGCCCGTCTAGAATTCTACGACGCGCCCTCGGGCGGAGGGGGCGGAGGGGGCGGAGGCTCGGCCAGCGGAACCAACGAGAAAACAAGAAAGCTGGACAAGAAGATAATCCGCCTTTCTGAGTGCATTTCCATCCTGCCTGCGCTGACAGAGAGCTGTCCCAAAGAGAACATGGCAGCCTTCTGCGTGGAAACCAACGACAAGAACCATGTGTTTGCTGCGGAGAAGAACGCAGCCAAGGACTGGATGGATACCATGTGTGACATCGCATTTCAGGTAGCGCTCCATTTTCTAACTTCTCCTTCTGCTTTCAGGTTGTTTTAGGAAACAGTGTTTGCAGTAAATGGGTGCATATCCAAACAAAAAAACTCAATGAATTCCATTTAGAAGGAACAAACTGAATAGCTGTTGCTTAATATTTAGTTTCAACATTGTTTGCATATGTATAAATGGCCCTCACGTGTCGAAGCAGGCCCCAGCTTCTATTGCATTTACCTTACATACAAATATCTGCAGAGAGGAAGCAAAAAGAAAACCAGAAGAAAAGATTCCTCAATTCATTTGTACTTTATATCTTTTCTTGATTTCCTTTCTTTTTTCTCTTACTTCAGGTCTTTGTTGCCCTTTTAGAGTTTACTCCTTTAATCTGAAGAGCAGACTTCTCCAAATCAAAATCGCAATTTGCATTCACAAACAATGAGCAAATAGCAAAGGCTGCAATTTAATCTTTGTTTGTATTTCATTGTTTTATGCCAGTTAAAAACAATGCAATAAATATAGAGAAAATTTATAGAAAGAATGGTTATTTTTTTTAACTTTTCACCTCTGTATGTCCTCAGGGAGGAAGTGGCAGCAGCAGCAGCACTGCTGCTGACTCTAATGGAGGACTCCAGGACATGCAAATGTCAGAAAACCTCATCTACTACTCCAGAGAGGAAGGTAAAAACAAAAACAACACTTTTAGTAGGTCTTACATCACCTGATCACCTCTAAAAGTACCTGTCTAAAAGTATTTCAGTGTAAGAGGTGATTTGGAATTGACAGAATTGAAGTTAACATCAGCGATATGCCTATACTCTCCTCACAGTGAATGAGTTCTGGGTGAACATTCAGCGCACTGAGGCGTCCGAGCGCTGTGGGCTGGCAGGAAGCTACTGGCTGAAAGCAGAAAGTGACATTTTGATCTTGAAGGAGCCCAAGACCAAGAGGAAGATTCTGGTGTGGCCCTACAAGCTGCTGCGGAGATACGGCAGAGACCGGGTTAGTGCCTGCACAGTGCCTAATGTCTCCAGATGTGATTGAACTTTGACAAACTTTGACAAATTACAGGCGGAGAATGTTAACTGTGTTCAAATCATGTGTGGTTATAGATAGGAAGTGCATGATAACACTTTTAAAAGGTGTTAATGGTGAATGTGGTCAGAGGCTTGATGTCAGAGATCTTTAGCATTACACTCTGGGGATGTGTTTGTGTCACTTTGATGCATCAGAGAAGGAGAACTGGACCTAAAATTGGCTGATGAACTTTTAAAGAGCACCTGTTTATGCACCATGTTTACTTGTGTGTCAGCACTGACACCAATTGTGACACATAGTTGGACTGTGTATACGTATGTGTATATACGCATATATATATATATATATATACACACATACATCAATGCTTGCTGAATTCTCAAAATAGCAGCAAGCGAAAACAGTGAAGTATTAAAATATTTACTGAGAAAACTGAGAAATGAAAATCCAGTGGAAAAAGAGGAGTGCCAAGAAAAATGATAAATGAGCGATGACTGGGAACAAGTGCAACTGTGACTAGCTTCCATTACTTCAGCCCTGTTTTGGCATTTCAAACACATCTGTAGGTATTTATTTAGTCACAGACTTGGACACCTATTCATTGCTAACTTTCCTTTCCTTACTTTTCTTTTTCTGTCTTGGTCTCTTTTCTTAGGTGATGTTTTCATTCGAGGCGGGTCGGCGCTGCGACTCAGGTCCCGGCAATTTCACCTTCGAGACCAAGCAGGGCAACGAGATCTTCATGCTGGTGGACCAGGCCATCCAGTCACAGAAGGCACTGGCTGAGGATCACCACCTCAACTCCGACCCAGAATGCCCTCCGTCGCTGCTGTACATACGCAACGCCGGTGCCATTACGGGAAGTGGCGACAGCAGCAGCTCCAGCAGTCGAGAGGCAGACGGAGATTCGGGTGGCAGCAAACCGGGGTCTGCTGATGGAGTGCTGGGGAAGAGAGAGGTGGGAGATGGAGGAGGAGGAGGAGGAGGAAGAGGGCAAGGGAGTGGAGCAGCAGGAGGACTAAAAGGTAGATGTTTACCTGAACCACCAGCTATGTTGGGAGTTTTGGCTGGAGGTGCGACTCCTCCACGATCGCCCAGAGGGCAGGCGGCAGCGAAAGGTCAATCCTCAGCTGATGAGCACGCACATCTTTATTCTGAACCAGCTGACTCGGTCCGTCTGCCTCTGTACACCGCAGACTGCCTCTACTCTGACCCGGTGGACAGCATCAAGGGGCAAAACCAAACCAGTAATTCATCCAACCCTCCGGTGCCAACCCCGCGGCTCCGGCCGGTAGGAGACGAGGCCAGTGCAGGGGGTGTTCAAGGGGATCAGCCCAACCACAGGAAGCCACCAGACCTGTACTCACATGTGTATGACCAGATCAACATGGAGCTGAACCAGAAAACCAGTGTTCTGAGTTTGAATGGGGGAGGAAGAGGGGTAAAAAGTAAAAAGCGACCACCAGGGGGACAAGCAGAGGGAGTGTCTCTTGCCCTTCTTCCAGATCACATATACGATGAACCGGAGGGCTGCGCAAGCTTGCCCGCTACTTTAGGGATGACGATTTACAGTGAGTCACGTTTGGAGCCTCATAGCCAGAGAAAGCAGGAGGAGGCTGTAGCCTTGTCAGGATCAGAGGGGTATCTCAACACCGCGGCCCAAGCAAAGTCCCCCGAGCCCCACAGGCTGTCCCCACCACAGCTCGGCCCGAGACGCGGCACACAGCATCCGCCAGCGCCAAAGGGACGCAAACCGCTCACCGCTCCCAAACCGGGAAGGGACATGTTTGGGCGGAAGGAGCCGGTGCCACTGCCCCCCGGCAAACCTGGAGCACCGGGCAGCAATGTGAATAACAACAACAACAACATTTGGGGAGGAAATGGTGAAGCAGAGGGGAGGGAGCTGTACAGCAAAGTGTCAAAACAGAAACGTCTCCCTGCGAACTCATGGTATAGCCAGCACCACCAGGCACCACTCAGATCGCCAGATATCATTTATGATAACTTGGGAGATATTTGACATTTTTAATTCTACATGAAATCAATCATCTATATTTTTCAGAAAGAAAGAAAAAGAGGACAGATTCTGCTCTTTGTTCTTGCAGGTTTTTGTTTTGCAGGAAGAACGCACATTTTCTGATTTCCATCTTTGGACTGGAATATTTTTTGGAGATAGTCGATCCAGTTTGAGTGGATTGAGAGAAAACCACATTATGGCTGAAATTCATGCAACTATTGTAGGCCCACCCTGTGCGTGCGTGCGTGCGTGTGTGTGTGTGCGTGTGTGTGTGACTGAAAGAAAGGGGAGGTTTGCATGGTGAAACCCATAATTGGTGTACAAAGCCACAGTGTGGTTGAAGCCTTGCGCCTCTCTCTCTCTCTCTCACTCACACACACACACACACACACACACACAGAATTTGGCAAAAGGAGTTTGGCCTACAGGCTTCACTTTAACAAGCTGAGAGTTTTTTCCTCTATGAAAAGTCTGCCATGGTTATGAAGTGACTGGGAAAAACATATATTAAAACTAAACAAATGATTATAATTTTTGCTTTTCTGTTTCATGGCAGATTGAGACAATGTGACAATAACAAGTCATTGTTTGGCTTTGGAGCGGTTTTGGTGGCTGTGACTTCACCGTATGTTTTCTCAATTGATTACTTTTTTAACAATCCCATCTCGGGGATATTGATGTACAATATTCTAATCGGATCCACGCAATGGAAAGACGTTGTTGCTATAGTTACAGGAAGAATGAGAAGTTGGACTTAAAGACCTCCTCTGGGTCTTGGAATCAGATGACATACTGTACGTGGCTCATAAAGCGTCTATCACATGGACCCACGGGACGACGTCCTGCACAAGATAATATTATTTGAGTCCTTTATGTCTCTATGTACAGGAATCTAATTAACCAGTCCCCTGCAATGTGTCCGTACACATGTATGTGTCAAAAACAGCTGTGCTGTCTGTAAATGGAGCTAAAAATAAAGAAATGGCTCTGAAAATATAAAGTAAAGAACTGGGCTAAATGCTGCATCACTGCTTCCCCTCTGTGTGTGTTATGTAAACATGAGCCAGTTGTATGTTGTTGTTTTTTTGGTGTGTGTTCAGAAAGACTTTTCTGTGCTGGACCAAACAGGACAGTCAAACAGTCTGACCTCATCCTCCACTTCCCTCCCTCTGCCACACTCTGTTTTTGTTGTTTCAGGCGGTTTCCAACCTCTTAATCACACCGTTAAAGTCGAGCCTCGAAAAAAGCGAAACAAAGACTTTCTTTCTTACTTTCCTGTCCTTCTTACTTCCTTTCCTCCCACTCTGCTTTAATGCTGTTGTTTGGTTGCCGTGGAGACGGCTAATTGTGGCTGGTTTGTGTCGGACATGCTGTGCATTCTAAGCGCAGAGATGCAGTGAGAGGAAAAACAGAGCGGTGGAATGATGAGGAGTGCAGCAGATTCAGGGGAAGGTGAGGGGGGTTTAACCTGAGCTGAGGATGACGAAGGAGAAAAGAAAGGGGACACAAATGAGCAGAAAACAGATGCTGACATGATGAATGCTGGCGAGATGAACACGTCTGTGTCTGGTTGGCTTGCAAACAGGTACAAACTGTTCCCTCCATTGCTGCTGCTCTTTATCCTCGTCATCCCTATTTATCCCTTCTCTTTTATTCCTTCTTATGTCTCCACCTGCTGCTGGAGTCGTTTCTGGACAGGAAACTTCTTTCAAAGCAACTGAATCACAGAATCAGGGAGGAAAAACAAAACTTCTGTCTTTCTCATTAAACTCTGGGTGAACCAGGAGAAGAAGAAAAAAACCCTCAGGCATAATGGAGAAAGGCTCACACAGTGACAGTCCATGGTACAGTTTTCATGTTGTCATGATTTATTTCTTTATTATGGTCCATGGAATCCTTGTTGGCATTTCTGTAACAAGTTGTTTACACTTTTACAATCAGTACCTGTGTATTTGTGTGTGTGTGCACTGAGACACAGACGGGTCTGACCCAGAGGCCGTATATAAAAAGTGGACATTGTCCTGCACTTTGCTTGTTAAGGCCAACCAGGAAGCAAGAATATATTAAATAGCCACCAGGGTGCAAAGTCCATTTGATAATAGAGTGTCTGATTCAAATATAATTTTATTAACCTCACAAACCCCCCCAATGTGATCTCTGACAACAATATTATGTCTGTCTAATGCAATGTGTGTTACATTCAGACCACACGACTCTCTGTGTCTCTCAGTGTAGCTGTGTTTCAGTCTCATTCCCATGCTGCACACGGGAAGTGACGGACGGAGGCAACAGGGAAATGGTGCTAGTAAAGTGAGACGACTGCAAACTGAAAACACAAAAGAAGCGGAATTCTGCTGTCTGGTCGTTCAGTAGTTTGACGCGATAAACACTTTTTTACCTCCACCCACCACTGTATACACACACCTGCTCCCTGTCAGGTCTGATTGTGTTGCTTGACTGAGCCAATTCCATCATTTGTGTTCATGAAGACCAAACAGAAAGACTTAAGCTTTAGCATATGTATTTATTTTATTATTCTATATAACAATATGAATGCTAACCTTGGATTGTTCTTTTTTTTTTTATGTCAAGGCTAGATTTCCTGTTTCCCACAGTAATGACCAGGCTTTGCACAAAGTACTCTCACATAGCCTTCTTCTTCTTACAACGTCACATTTAACCGACATTTATCAGTCTCTTTCTTTTCTTTAAAGACTCTTGGCGTCCTTCAGTTTGACGTGACGCAAGTTTTGTCTCATAATAGTTCAAATGATATCCGAGCGGTTCCAGATTTAAATATAAACACAACAATGAAATACTGTACATAGAGGTTCATAAAAACAAGCCTTTTCAAAGTCAGCTGTTCTTTGCTGTCTCTCACCTCCTCTCCTTCCTTCCTCACACTTCACTTCTCATCTGCTGTGACCTTTATCACATGTGCAGAACAACTGCCTGGTGTGTGTGTGTGTGTGTGCGACAGTTATTGTTAAGTTAAGTATGAAAATGCACAAACATGCCTGCAAGTGCCCAGTTTGTCCAGCTTGTTTACCACCGTTGCCATGTCCCCCTGTGTGTGTGCGTGTGTGTGTAGCTTCATAGTGAAAGCATGTCACACACCTCACTTCATAGTTTCACATCAACCTCCGTGAGTTCTCACAGGATCTGGAAAATCAGCAGAGCACAAAGTGCTACCAACAGTGGGTTTCTTGAAAGAGCCAGTATCAAGAGATACTGTGACCTTAAAAAGACAGGTCACATGTGTGAGTGTGTGAATGCACACTATTTTTGGACACATGACTGTGTTTGGCCAGACACCCCAGACTGTGTTTGAGGTTTCTGCATTTCTGCATGTTGACACACACACACACAACATTTGTCTATTAAGTCCTCTTACCCATCAGTGTCTCACTTTTTTTAAAGACCACATCAGACACCGATAGCACTGAAACCAGACAAGTTAAGTGCGTTTATTGTGGAAACTAGGTTGTATCCATGCATCAGTCAGACAAATAATAATAATAATAATAGTAGTAACAATAACAATAATAATAATAACAATAGAAAACACATCCTGGAATATCCATGTAAGTACAGGAAAACCTAGAGGAAGTGGGGAGGGCATATGCTCAGCATTGATGACGATGAATGCACCTGTAGACCTGACCACTTTGGTGCAGTTACACCAGCTGTTAACACACCACATATCCACATATCCACACATCCACCACTTAATAAAGCCATAGTCTGTCAAATGTGACGAGGACTCAACTTCTTTCAACTGCAGACACCCCTGAAACTGCCTGCTTTTATTTTTATCTCCGCGTGGGCAAACCCCAGTCAGTCATGTGTCTGAACGAGAGTTTCATTCAGAAAGAAGAGCACTGCCGGGTCTAAAAATGTGCACACAAATCTTGACGGATAATAACAAGAAGAAACCTTTCAAAAATCAACAAAACTCTAGATAATATTAGTGCTTAAGTTCTTCATCAGCTCTGTTGACCTATCGATCTCAGATGATTTGTGCTTCCGCGATGCTAAAATTTTTACTAGACGTATGTAGGAAAAGGAGACCTTTCAGGTTTCTGGTAGATGTACAGGATCATAATTCGGGTCCTGTAGCCGCTCAACTTCACCTCCTCACTTCCTCCTCACAAAGATGCACTTCCTCTTTCTGTTCTTACTCAGAGAATAACTTGTGTATGAACTGGGACTCTTGTTCTACTGTCTTCTTGTTCTCGTCCTTCTCCGTGTGTGTGTGTGTGTGTGTACAGTGCTGGAGTCCTGTGGCCAGTGATGACAATCACAGGAAAGAGACAGTGTATTTCCTTTTATGAGCTAGATCGAGAGTTTGGCAACAGTTTTTTTTTTCTTTCTGTTATGGAGATTGCACCAAAGTAGGAAATGGAACAGAACGCATTAAGGAGGAAGTGGCAGCACTAATATTATCCTGAGTCAGATAGACGCTGGTGAGACAAGAAATATTATTGCACTTTTGAGACCGGCAGACTACAGGGATGGAAATAAAGAATGTAAAAAGGGAAACTGTTTTTGTAAAATACATGAGTTTTTTTTTTAGAAACCTGTGTATTAATACACAAAGCTCATCACACAGACATGAAGTGTCTGCTAAACCAACAAAATGTCACAGTTTAAGTCCATTTCTATGCCCCCGGACAACAATGAATCAAACGTCAGGAGACAGGCTGTCTCCTGTGCCGTTGTAACTCATTGCTTTGTCTACACTCAGCGATAATGAGACACTTTGTGATAACAAACATTGTGCTAGGTTAAAGGTCCAGTGTATGACATTTACTCTACGTGGAATCATTTCCATTTGACTGAAGTTCAAGATGAAATAATATTTATACTCAATTTGAATTTGTGTGAATATTTGTTTTCGTTATCCCAGAGTGAGTCACCATTTTGGACCACTATGTTTTGACAGTAGCCCACAATGGACAAACTTAACATCCTTTGAGTTTTGCTACACAGATTCCAACAACACACTTTGGAAGGGAAGAGTGAGGAGAAGGATATTCAACTGAAACATGCTTCTTCACCAGTAAATGTTAACAATAAATTTTACACACTTGATATGCTGATGCTGTTTCTTTACTCCAAACTTCCACAACTTTGTCCACACTTACATTTGATTTTAATTTCTTTAACAAACTCATTTTAAACACTTCTTTGCTCCTCTGTGACATACAGTAAGGGTTGCTAATTTGGTTGAGATCGTAACAATAACTTTGGTGAGATGAGGTTTGGTCTATGTGGTCATTTGACTTGGTTTTGTCAGTGGTGATGTTACCTCCTGTGGAAGTGGGGTTTGTCAATGAGGTGCTGGTGCTCTAGATATAATCCTAATAACACTAGAAACAAACACTAAACTCTCGTGAGAACGAGTGAACGCCACATGGACGTGCAGCCATGGAAATGACTGTTCTGGACCATAATCCTGAATCGGTCAGATTACAAAAACAGAGTGCTATTGAGTGCTATAACAGTGTTGTGGGTGTTTCTCTTGCTGTTATGTCAGTGTGACCTGGACACTGTCACTGATCTGAGGAGTCTCTTACCCACTGCAGTGCTTGTTATTCTGTCTGTCTCTTTGGTGGCACAGTTGTTGAACAGTTGGACACACCCAATCATGATGGGAGGAGTTTGGTCGTCAGGATAAATCATCTCACCTGGTCAGGCTGCAGTTTAAAAGCCACTGATGGGCAGCTGTTCTCTCCCCTCTCGGCTCCCACAGCACTTGGTAATGATTGTTTTGATTGTCGATAAACTTAATCTCTGTAAATAGAGTTTATTAAATGAATTTATGTGATAAATGTTTTTGTGATCTACCTTTCCCGGTACAGTCTTGAGCAGAGTTGTGTTTTTGTCCCGTCTGCCTCTACCGCACCTCCCTCTTGTCCTCTCTCTCCCCCCATTTTTCCTTTCACCCCAACCTGTCAAGGCAGATGACCGCACATCTTTGAGTCTGGTTCTGTCAGAGTTTATTCTCTCTCTCCACTAATGCCTAGTGTTTGCTAAAATTCAATCCACATCTAATAGATGATATTACATGTTCATGCATTTCAAATGTTCACATTTATTCGATAGTGCTTGTGAGCAGGTGGTAATCCACAAGTTTAAATAAAGCACAATTTATTAACCCTTTAACACCGAGCGTATCGCTGGTGACGCATTTGCACAAGCGCACTTTGCATTACCGTATTTACGCAACTGTTTGTGCTATCGCGAAATTCCAACGGGTTTCTGCAAGCATTGGTTGGTTATTTTTACGGTAATTTCTTTGCCGATGTTTCAGGAAGCCAGAGCATCTGCGTCTCTGTTAGAGAGGAGAGTGTGGGAAGAGCACCTGGACATACAGTAGTTTTTTTGGCCTGTTTTTGCACATTGAGAGACAAAAATGTTATTGTAAATATGTTTCATACTGTTCAAATTTAACTAAATCTATTGTTCGTGTACACCGCTGGTGTTTTTTCTTCATTTTAAATAGTTATTCTGGAAAAACGGAAAGGGCAAAAGCACTCTGTTACAGGACATTCTATCAAGCAAAAAAAATTCCAGATGGGCATTTCGAGGGTTAGGTGTTAAAGGGTTAATGTAGACTAGGGTGTAAATGGGACATCTGTGTTGATAAGATAAGAGTCTACTTTATCAGTAAATACACTTATACAGTATCTGCAGGCAGTGTCAGAATGAAAGTGGGTAGAAAGCAAATTTATTAACGTACACTTCATAAACAGTTAATTTAGTCAAAACATCACAACAGAAACAAGTCTGAGGCAACACTGCAATAAGGCTCTGTGTCCCACAACACGACAGTGGACAACAGAATTGGCTGCGACGCTCCGAAAACTTGCAAAAGAACAACGCTGAGTAACGCAACGTTCGGCTCTGAATGCATTTTCTACCACAAAGAATCACACTTTTGTCTCCGCGGGCCACGTCCAGTTCGTCCTTCACAGCCGTGACATTTAACGCGGCGTGTGTTCGATAGTGTTTGGGTCAAGCGGAGGAACTCTGGCTTTGACCTTTCTCGGGGGACAGAGAAGCTTGTGTGGGTCTATATGAACAAATCTATGAAATTCAAACACGTTGACTCAACTAAAAAGAGAGTACAGAGCGAGACGGAGAGTGAAAAGGACAGAGGGAGAGCGAGAGAGAGAAGGAGAAGTGGGTAAAATGTCAGCGGGTAGTTTTGGACGTCCACTTGAATAATTCTCTGTGGAGACAAAAGCGTCGTTGTGGTTTTAATACATGAATGCGGAAGTCCTGCAACATCACAGTGTCGTGAAGTCATTTGCCACTGGGTAGACCCTAATGTTATAAGGTTTAACAAGGGGGTGGAATGGCGGGAAACGGATTAAGCCTATATGTGTGTGTGTGTGTGTGAGTGTGAATGACATTTTTTGATGAGGAATAAATTAATAATAGCAATGACAGATATTTGTAACGGCCAATATCTACGAACAAGCATGAGTCACTGACAATATGCTGGAAATGAAGCTAATGATGTCACGGCATGTTCTTGAATTAACCCCCAGTCGCTCTCTCACACACACACAGATAGTCTGGTTTCTATGACGTCCATGACACTGACTTGCAGTATATTTGAAGTAAACAACTTCAAATGTTATAATTTCCATTATTCAAGGCAGAAAAGTCCACATATCAACAGATTTAGGTCCTCACAAAATGAGTAAAGTCTAGGTTTTGACTCCAGGTCCTGACAAAATCAGTGTTTATGCCAGAAAAGTCCTAAAGAGGAAAACAAATACAAGAACAAACACACGATAACATCATGTTCACTTCTTTTTTGTAACATGCTGGGTTTTTTTCCATAAGTTTTATCTTTTCTCTGTTCTCCTTCCATCCACCCCCACCTCACTGACTTTCAACTCCCAGAGAGAGAGTCTTCTGTGGGGGTGCTAGGGAGCAGAGAGGCCCCTCTGTCTGCGGTCATTGCTCTCATTAAAACAGTCAAGCTGTGTTCAGACTGGGACTTAAGGGCAAAATGGACAAAGAATATGCAAGTGTGTGTGTGTGTGTGTTTCTCTATAATTCACTGTGTTATTAAAGCTGCTGTTCGCCTACTTTTATTATGTCTCAGTTGCATAAAATATAAATCTAGCAGCGTTTTAATCTCCCTCTCATATTCCAACACCACTCACCCTTTCCTCTTATATTTCTCTTCCTTTTCATCTGTACTTCCAGGCTTCTTTGTCCTACTGTTCTCCTTCTTTTCATCTTTTATTGTTTACTGGTGTTTTGTTTTTATATTTTTCTGCCTCAGCAAACTAAAGATGGCAGTGATATGAAACTTCTCAGACAGACGCACGCGTACACACACACACACACACACACACACACACACACACACACACACACACACACACTTGGCTAATCACTGGTCTCTGTTGTGAAGTTTGTGAGCAATCAGGCAACTCACAAAAACACACTGTAATTTAATTTGCACATAAATGTTCACAACACACACACACAGTCAACATGCTGTGAACACACACACACACACACACACCACACACACACGCACGCACACACACACATACACACACTGTTCTGTGTTGCTCTCTGGGCGGCTGCAGCTTTTTCATTCTTTTGTCTCAAGTTATTTGCACAGCACGAACATTTGGTAGTTAGAATTTAACAAGTGTGTGTGTGTGTGTGTGTACTTGTATTTGTTACCTCTTTAGGAAACTTTCTGGCATAAACACTGATCTTGCCAGGACCAGTAGTTCTCATGGAGAACAAAACCTGATCTCAATGAGGCGGAACCTAATTTCTGGTTACGTTTAGGGCTCAGATTTGAATTGTGGTTGGGTTAAGTTTAAACACAAACCTTTGTGTGTGTGTGTGCTGAATTAACTAGAGTATCACTCTCTCTCTCCTGTTATTGTAAAGCTCTCTTGGCCCACTTTCTTCCACTCACCCTTCTATTGTTCTCACTAGATAGCCATGGAGTCGTCATCACCATCATCATCATCTTCCGGGGCCCAGCGCCTTAGTCTGAGGAACGTCAGCGCTGGACGAGAGGCCTTAGCAGCAGGAGGAGGTATCATAGAGGAAGAGGAGGAGGAAGACGGCATCGGGGCCACGGTAGCTCTGATCTTACTGTTTGTTCCCAGTTGACGACTCTGGTTTTGGGGCTAAATGGAGACACACATGCCCATCCCATTTCAAGAGAATTATATAAGTATATAAGTAAGTTTTTGAGTTTGTTTAATGCTACCAATAATGTCATTGAACATCAAGTTACTAAGGAGCATCAAAACTGTAGTGCGTCACATTTTGACATAAACAAAATGTCCATTACATTCATGAGTTCACACAATGTTCATTCATCAACTCCACGTGATTCTCTGTTTCTTAGTTGTGTTTAGATCCTGCATCGCATGGTGGTAGTGATACATTTCATATCAAAACAGACGAAGGTAATGGCAACGTTGTGTTAGTAAAGCAAGAAGACTGCAAACAGTATGACCTGCAAAAAAAAAAGTAAAAGTGCACCATTTCCTGCACAGTGCTTCAACACGCCATGAGACACGATACGATATTTAAGGCAAATCTGTACATGAAGTTAAAATGTACACAAAGAGAGAGAACGGAACACAACGTGCCATCCTTCAGCACAGAAGAACATTTTCTCTCTGTCGTGAACTATTTGCATGTTATCAGTCTTATCACCGTCACTGTGCCAACAGCAACATACTCACGGTCACAATAGGTTTCAGTAAATGTGGAGGAAAGGACACTGACGGATGAGATCTTTCACAGTAAGACGCCCAAAAGCACGCTCACTCAAACAAAATGATCAAACCAATGTTGCTTTACACTATGAAGAGAAGCAAATGCTGAATTTTGTGTGATAATAGCCACAGCACCGGTGTGTCGGATGAAGTTAGCCGCGGTGTGAACAATTTACCTATCGCAACACCTCAACTGCAAGATTTTGATATGTAGTGAAGTACACGGCTGAAAAAGAAAATGACATTTGCATCTCAGTCCGAATCCAGCCCTCAACAGGTTGGTGACGTTGGTTTCCTTTGGTCCATGTTTGTTTGTCAAATAATTATACTTCATTGTTTGTATACCTAAAGATTATCGGCTAAAATATCTCATTCATCAAGTTTTTATGTGTGATTTACGTGTTCCCTTGATATTTTTTTTTACTGTGGCTGTATTACTATCCTCTGCCGTGTTTTTCCACCACTGCTAGTCATGTTCTGACAGCTCATGGGGAGGAGGACATGTGTGATTATCTTGACTCATCCCAGAGGTCACATAAAGATAACAGGTGATAAAAGACAAGTGTTAAAAGACTCTTTGAAGTGGGATGATCTCAAACCGCCCATCAGCTGTCTCTCTGCTTGTCTGCTTCACCTGAGTTACACCACAGGAGTTTCCTGCAAAGCTTCCCTGAATCATATAAAGTCAACATGTATTCATTATTTATCGCAAACTATCAACTACATGTTGCAGGAGCAATGTCAGACATGATGATATATAAATAAACCTGGTAAACAGAGGAGCATGAAATTAGTGACACTGGTTTTATGATCATGTTGCTATGTCACTTCATGACCTTCACACTGTTGTAAAAAGCTGTGTGGTTTTACCTGCCGGGGCTGTCTGCTGCCTGTGGTTTTTGCCCCCTCTGGTGGTTGAGACTGGTCTCTGAGCACAGCTGCTGGCTGGAGCCTGGATGAAGGAGGTGATAACCATGACATTGATGATGGTGAGGGGGGTAGGAGGAGAATGATGATGGTGATGTTGTGGTGTGCTGACCTGTATGGGTATCGTGGCTGTGAGATTAGGCCCCTGCTCTTGAGGTGCTGGTAGAGGTTGTTGGTCAGAGACAGGGGGTTGAAGACAAACTCCTCGTCCAGCTGAGTTAGACAACACTGACGGAGACAGAAAAAAAAGCACATGGTCATCAATCAGACCAGGACGTCCAAATGTTGAGTTTGCTGTTGTGCCATGGAGCGAGTGCCTGACAAGTGATAAGTAATAAGATAAGATATTTCTTTATTTGCGGTGTTACAGCAGCCAAAAACTTTCTGTCATTTTTTTATTGTTGTTGATGGGATTACTCTGCCTCAGTTTGGTCTTACTTTTATGCTGCGGCTCTGTCAGGCAATACTATCAGACGTGACTGAGTGAGCATTTGTGTGTATACAACGGCAGAAAAGGGGGGGGATGTTTATCATGACACTTTGTTCAAGCACTTGTCTGCCGTGATGGCTGGAGAGTAACACAGCACAATGTCCAACACCGACAGTTTTGTCATCATAAAGTAATAGTTGTGGATCAGAAAATGCTGATGAAGTCAAAATAAATATATATCGCTCACATTTGTCCAGACACTTAACTGATATCGCTGGACTAACTTGTTCAGTGTGTATTTGCCTTTGGTTATAGCTCCCCATGACCCTCAACAAAGCATAAGCACAATCTAAATCTATATCTGCTTTCTGAATGCGTTCATAACTAAAAACCTGACACTTCACCTGTACGGTCTGCATGGCGTCAGGTACAGGGTCCTGAGGTGAGACGGGCATTGAGCAGGGCAGCAGCAGCTCTCTGGACACCACAGGCTTCAGGAGGAGTGAGAGAGACGTGGATGACTGGAGGACATAGTGAGAGTACACACCTGTGTTGTACAAGTACAAACATACAAGTATTTTGTACGAGTATTTTACTCAGTATACATTGGAATCTCCTTCTGTGCAAACATACCTGAACCTCCAGCTGGCTCCACCTGCAGCAGCAGGAACAAGTCACGACCCTGAAAACACAGGAGCAGTGATGTGATCTGGACTCGTTTTAGGGATAGTTTCTAAAGCACTGAGAGGAAACGTGTCCACACACCCTGAGTGTGTGACAGAGAGCATGGAATAAATTGTTGTTGGTCTCCATTTCTTCCCAGTCCAGCTGCCAACAGGTGGTGGGGCGGATCACTAATGGCAGGCCATACAGCACACTCTCACACAATCCATCTGCACGCAGAAGCCTGCAATACACAAATGCATGCACACACACATACTGTATGTACAGACAGTTATCAGCGTAAGCTTTACCTGCAAGCTGTAAAAATGTCAAAGACACAACTTCCTGATTCTTGTGTGACTGACCCTCAGGCCTTAATGTATAAAGCACTCATTTCTAACCCAGCAGTTTGGTTTCTAATTATGTCGAATCTCCGCAAAGATCTTTCTAGAAAGTAGAGAGGAAATGAAAAACCTAAATGCAGCAAACAGGATATGGTTTTGCTCAACACATATGGTAACTGGTATTCACCCAAAATCATATATTATAATGATGATACTGGTGCACATATAGACATGCTCTTGTGAGACTATATGTCAAGGAGTTTTAACATTACTCTCCATAATTCTAAGGTGTTTATGTGAAAATTCTGCCGTGGCGCTTTTAAGGGGCATTTTGTCTGCTCAACATCACATGACGACTTCAGCAGAACAAAGCAGCCTCTGATGTGATGGCAGAGTTTCATCTAAGAATTGCAGAATGGCACCATTCATACACTAGTGTCTGTTTCAAACTACACTTCACACATGATCAGTCTCCCTCTGACAGTCTAAAGTACAAGGAGGGATGGATGTGAATGGAAAACGTGTGCAAAACAATAGTTATGAAGACATTACAGTTTTAGTTGAAATTTGAACACATGCAGAGGGCGTGAAAAGTACAAATCTGCATTTTCATGTATGCTTTTTTTTTGTGTTATTCACAAAAAAAAACCCTTCTCAGCATCTTCATCAACTAGTAATTGTGGCAGTAAGCCTTACTTGATTACTTTCAGTCTCTGTGGTGGCTGGTTCTGATTGGCCGAGGCCTTAGTGACAGGCAGGAAGTCCCGGACACTCTCAGTCTTCACTCCCAGGTTGGGCGTGAGAGGGATAAGTGCAGGGCTGATCAGACGCTCCTGCATATCACACTTCACACACACTGCACGGGAAACGTAGTTAGTTGTGTTGTTAGTGCTGAATGTGCAGTATAATTGGTGCATTAATAAAGCAGGTCAGACTGTTTTTTTGTGCCTTTTTGTGTGTTTGCATGTTCTCCTGACGTGTGAGTGGCTTTTGTCTAAGTATTCCTTCATTCCGAAGTAGAGACATTGTCCCTGCCTGTGTGAGGCTGGTGACCTGTCCACATGGATTGGCTCCAGCTCTTCCCGTCACAGCCCTCTGACATTAAGTCGTATAGACAACAGATTACAGAATCATAAATTCTTTAGTATGCCCTTCTAGGCTTTAGCAGCACTTTTGTTATTCTCGTGATATGTGAAAACAGCGCTGGTATATTGTCATATTACAACTGTGGATGAGTAAATTGTATGCTCTCATTGCACGAGTCTCAAAACATTCATAGATGTGAACGTGGGTTGTAGTGGATAACCTGGATTGGGGCTGTCTGTTGGGCTTGGCAGCAGCAGGTGCAGGTGCTCTCTGTCCCCTCCCTGCTCCTGAAGCCACGCCTTCAACATTGTCTCCAGGGCAAACACGCTGTTCTCCATTCGCAGCAGCTCAACCTCCGTCCCCAACATCAGACTCTCTGCAGACAGACACACAAAGACATCAATATTTAAATATAGGTAGCGTTAGAAAGAAGAGGAGGTCCAAGTAATACATTTATTACTCTGACATTTTTGTGCTTAAAACCATGAATATAGAATTTATCCTTTAATTCGTTAGCTTAAAGCTTTTATATGTCAGGGAAAAAAACCTAAAATAAAATGACCTTTCATTAAATTTGCTCTCTGGCCACTAGATGGAAGCAACATCTAATAAATTGTCCTCAACAGCAGGACTTGAATGTGAATGTGTTGACACTTGAGTTTTTGGATCATAAACACTTCTTAAAGTTGTCTGGATGACAGGGTCTGACACTGATTTCCTGAAGAAAATAAGCAGGACTATATTTTGGCAACAGCAGCCAACTACGCTTCTGCTGTGGTTTATTTTAGTAAATGAATGTAAATCTCCGCCTGTTTTCTTTTATTGTCTCTGCCAGTGCTTAATCCCAGAGGACAGGATGAACTGTGCCTGCTCTCCTCTCTTCTTCTACTGATTTACACTTCATCACAAACTGAAAATGACCCAGTGGACCTGCTCTATCCTCTTCTTCTTCTTCTCTCCCTCTGGTCTAGTCTTCCAGTGTCCATTTATTACATGTGGACTGCACACTGACCTTAAGAACTCCCCTTATCTCCTATTCCCTCTGGCTGGTGTTTAATAGTTAATGACCCATCATGAGAAAACTAATGAGACTAAAAGCAGAGGAGAGGAGAGGAGCAGGAGGCACCGCAGGAAGTGAGAGAGGACACAGATGGAGGAGAGGCGGACAGAAACCGCGATATTTCGAAGACAGCACAGAGGAGATGGATGGAGAGTTGGCAAAGTATTGAAACACTCTAAGTCAGACACTTTAAATTCTTAGAATTTAGTGATTCTGTCAGAGGGAGATACTGAAGTAAAGCTATTTTTTGATTCTGGGCAAAAGTTCTCATCTAGAAATATGCATAGTTCATCTGAGGAGAAAGCGTTATGATTGCCTCATTTTTGCTGCTGGATGTTTGTGGTGTGACGCTGCTGGGTGACTGCAAGAAGGATGAACGCTGAGAACATTTAGTAATGACACTTTAGCTTAACAACGTCCTCAATAATGGATCCAAAAATGTCAATTCTGACACATCACACCGCTGCATTTCATAGTTCTCACAGAGCTATGGAATAAAGAACAGGTGCACAGTCTCATGCTTGTGGTTGGCTCAATGCTGTGGTCCTGAGGATGTACAACATGATTGCAAGGAAATACTAGAAACATGAAAGGAAGGAAGAGGAGAGAAAAGCCTGCATTAATTCACATCATCCCAAAAAGAATGAGAAAGAAAGAGAGAAAAAAATGACTATTTTTTTTTCCATGACTATTTCCATCAAGAGAAGAAAAGAGACAACTCCCTGATATGGACAAAGATGGAGGAAAAAGGCTCTGGCAAATCGATAGCTTTTTTCTTCAATAATGCCTGTCTGGGGAATAGGAATAGTGAGAGCCAGAGACAGAGGGAGAGTGTATGTGTGTGAGAGAGAGGGGGAATCATGGAAACTGGTTAGTAGAGAAAAGAGGAGAAGAAAGCATAAATTATAGAAAGAGAAAGAGAGTGGAGGAGGGTTGGAGGCAGGATGAGATAGGAAAAGGAGATGGATGGGAGTAAAGGATGGTGGACCACACTGTCAGAGAGGCTTGTACTGAGACCACATTTTGTGTGTGTGTGAGAAAGAGCAGTTAACCCTGACATGAACTGAAGTAATGATGCTGTCTCCTTCCAGAAAGCTTATCTGTGTTCAGGAGGGATTTGTTTACTGTGTTAAATCCTCCTGCCTCCTCCTGCTCAGTCTTTGCTGAGTTCATTAAGTTTGTGTTTACTGTAGGTATGTGAGATTTAACCACCACCCCCCGCCTATCAATTATGCTTTATCATTGCTCCCTCCCAACTTTATTTCTTCATGCTCTGATTCCTTTCTTTCTGCTCTGTGAATCTGTTAAATTAGGAGCCCGGTCTGTAACTCTGCCCACTCGTCTAAAAGTCTGGCTGTGCACCTGCATCTTATTGGCAGTGACATGTCCTTCCCATAGGTGGATATGTCGGAAGATAAAGTGTGACACATGCTGAGGTAAGGATACACGGTCGAATGACAATAACACATGCTGATGGTGACAATGGAGTCAAAGATGAAGATTACAGGTCAAATATCTCAATGAATAGATACAAGAGCGACCGCTTGACTAGTGTCAGCTATTTCAGATGTTAAAAAAAAGATAGATTTTACTGCAGCCTCACAGTATGACAGTGTGGATTTTAACTGCATGACTATGTAGTTGCTGTTGCTGAATCATCACATCCTTGGAAACACACACACTGATGTAAAGAATAGCTGTTTAATGTCTGTTTACTTTTGCAAACCTCCTAGCTCCAGTTTAATGATCTAAAACCTTTTTCCCATCCGAAGATTCACTTACATTTCCAAACCTTTTTCCCATCCGAAGATTCACTTACATTTCCAGATGTTAATGCACACACATCAACATACACACACACACACACACACACACACACACACACACACACACACACACACACACACACACACACACACACACACACACACACACAGGTTTGCACAGCTAGTCTTCTTAGCCCTAAACTTAACGTTCCTCAGAGATGAGGTTCTGTCTCTTTAGGACCAGGTTTTGGTCTCCATGAGGATCAAACAAGGCCCTGCATGGTCAGTATTTCTGCCAGATAGTTCCTATATACATGCAGTGTGCATGCACACACACACACACACACACACACACACACACACACACACACACAAATAACTGTGAAACTACTTGATTAGATGAAAAATGTAATGACTTCACTTCAGCTCTGATTTCCCTGGAGACACATCTTTTCTTTTTGTTAAATGAATGATATAATCTTTCACCAAAGGCTGAGTTGGTTAACACCTTTGACACAGGAATAGAGCTGCTACTTTTAGATTAATAATTTGCATTCAAATGAATTTTGTATTTTAGTTTCCAAACTTAAAAAATGTAACAACTTCTTTTTTCTTTTTCTTTTTTAATACAGTGAGAGCTGCGATCCTCCTGTGGAAGATAAAGCGGTAGAAAATGGATGGATGGAACTAAGAGGAAAACTAACTTTATTGTCTCTCTGTGGATCTGCTTGTTTCTGTCTCTGTGACCAGATAGAAATCATCTTTGCAAAAAGGTATTACCTAACAGATACAAACATCTAGATTTCTGTAACTCTATACTGTTGAGGTCCTCTTATTGACCGTCTCTGCTCTAGTTCTCCCTCTGGGCCACAACTGTCTGTGTCCCACCCTGGCCCACGCCCAGTAATGGTTCCTCTAATTCTGTGCATTAGGAAGAGTGCATCATCCTCATGACCATCGACCAAAGTATCATTAGCTTGGGTGGGGAAGCCAGGGACTCTGCGACCTAATGCACTTCTAAAAGAGGAAGCAGAGCAACAGCACTGAAACCCTATTTTCATTCAGATACAGCTCAGCTTTAACCAGACTCACATAATGAATGCTGTGCACAGTAATGGTGGGAATCCTCATGAAAGCCTCTGACAATTAGTCTAATTCCAGAACAATCAAGCTAATGTAGGAGTAGTTTCACACCATGAATACTTAAGACCGCTCTCCTGTTTTAAATCATTTTCTTGGGTTATAAGTACTCAATCTGAGATTGAGCCCTTTAAAATCTGTATGAATGTATTTCTAAGAACCAGATTTTTCTTTTAAAAATGTGCGGGTTCATTTATTTTACTATATCGTGTCTGTCAGATACACAAATAGAGACATTAGACACGTAACTGAGCTCTCTAAGTTACGTGAATACAATGGATACTTGGATTATGATGATGATTATAAAGATAGTTCCACTTTATTACAACTTGGATCACATTTTATTGGTTGGGACATTTTTGATAGTACAGTATTGAGTCTTTGCATATAGTTAGCATATAACAGGGGTGTCAAACTCAAATGACACGGGGGCAATGAGCCTTTAGGCTGGACAAGAGGGGGCCGGACTCACTGTTCAGTAGCAAGAACTTGAAATTAAAACACAATATTCCATCACGATATCACAGTTAAGATATTCTTGGTGATATTTGATAGAATTTCAAAGTAAAAGTGCTTGTTTTGCTATGGAATGATCTTTACTTCACAATAAAAACATATATAGGATGCAAAATAAATGTATAATGTCAAAATTGACAATAAAAGAAGGTGAGGTCGTGGGCCATGTTTTTATTATAACTTGACATCAAGTGGGGGGCTAAAATAAATGAATACATAATCTATTAATCTTCAGGCAAAGTAATGCAGCTGATGTAGAACGAACAGAAATAACGCGACTTGGCACCAATCTGTCATTTTCGTATGGCGATGAGGGAAATAGTGTAGTGACAACCTAAAGCAGCCTCCTGACACAAACTTCACAGGGTGCACTTATATAAACGAAGTAAACACAGTCTGTGGAATTTCCCACTCTCATATTGAGCGACACCGATAACACTCACTGTCCTTGTCAGTCAGTGTGTCTGTGTGTGCATTAATGATGAATAGAGCATTGATGTAGTTTCAGACTGGGACAAATAGGACATTGATCATCTGGTCTGAAACACAGGACCCCGACACACTAGCGACTGTGTGACCTAATTGCCTTACAGCCTCTTCTGTTAAAGCCGTGTGGTCATGGAGGCTATTAAAGCAGATGGACACTTAAAAAAAGGACAAAAGGACAAGGGAGGCGAGGAGGGGCAGCAACCACACAGTTATCTGTCTGTAATTGCTGGGGATGATAAAGAGTCAAATAGGTAAGAGGAGGCCATAAAAAGAGGAGGTCAAGAACATTTCATTCTATAATTGTGCAGAGTCAGAGATGGTACATAAAAAATTAATTGAATAACAACTGGGCGCAGCTGTGCTGGTTGGCATACTAGCTATTTTTAGTGTTTTGGGAAAATGAGCCTTCTCACTTAAGTCTGAAAAATATGAGTGTATGGCAACACCTCTCAACTTGGATCTAATAAACTTGGCGGGTTTGAATTAATTGAACGAATTACAGGTCTAATTTATACGGTAAGTTAGTAGATTAAACTTAATTTCTGGAAAAACTGACAGTCCTAATAGGTCTATACAGTATAGTTAGTAAGAAAGTAAAATGTGTTGCCAATATCGCCCAACTTTTGTGGGACAGCTCTGCGACACAACATTAACAGTGCAGAAAGTGGCAGCAGCACCTCAACAGCATGGATGATGAAAGGATTGATAGAAAAAAATATTCTTTTCTCTGCGCCTTAGTGAAGTCTGTGCTGTCAGAGGATAGGCTTCACTGGTCAACCACCCACAATTCAGGTACAATTCCCAGCCTTCCATGCTGACTTCTTTGCAGAGGGAGGTGATGAAAGCAGAGGAGGGATATGAATGAGCTCAATAGTGGCAGACCGAGGCAGGTAGTCAAAGAAGGAGAGAGCAAAACAATACTCACTGGGAGTTTAATAGCTGTGAATCCCTCCAAGGAGTACCCACCCACTCTTTGCTTACCACCTGTTGTTCTCTGCAGCCTGAAAAGACTTCAAATAAAGAAAAAAAAAACTTTCAACTACAGGTTACACCTAACTATGAAGTTTAATCAGGTTGCAATGAAGAACTAACTTTCCATAAACAGTTAAGTGGAGCTCTGGTTGTAGCTTGACTGCTGTTCAGTTGGACTAATCCACTTGTCCCAGTATATAAGCACTATGGAATTTAAGTCATTTATTAACTGAAGTGTGTCCACCTCCCCTATAGTAGGTGCCAATATGCTCCCCTTCAGTGTGATAGTACCAGGCAAATTCCAGTTTAGCTTACGGCTAGAGTGTGGGACTGACAATTTTCATGTCCTGGTGTGATGAGTGATGTTATAGTCTCTATCTGTATGATCACCTGCTGCTCTGCTGACATAAAACACAGATGTGTGAAGAGCTCGACCTTGGCAAGGTCTGTGTCTGTGGGCAACGTGCTACACGACTGCCTGACTTTCATGTAATCCTCCATATTTATTAACAAATAAACCAACAAGAAATAAATACAATTCAAGGGAAACTCTACCCCAATGTGTGTGTGAGTGAGAGAGAGCTCTAAAGTCGCTGTCGTTGGATTGGGTGTGCACTCGTGTCAGCAAGTCTGGGTGGGGTTTCCTCACACTCACTTTCACTAACCGCACACTAAACTGAACAAGCTGAGTGTGATGGAAAATAAACCCGCTGAAAGAGACAGAAGGAGATAGTGAGAGGCAGAGGGCGACCCTGGGTTAAATGGCTGCAGGTGTGCGGTATAAATAAATGTTTTTTATTGACTTTAAGCAAATATTGTTATTTTATTCCAACCCAAATAGTAAACTTTAGTAAAAAACTTGTGGATAGAGACTTAGATCCAATACAAAACTACTGTCAAAAAAACTGCAGTTTGTGCTCTGAAATACTGCAACATTTTAGTGAAGTCATACAATAAATACCCCCAGTGTTCACCCAAAAGGGCACAACACAGGCTCCTGTTTGAGTCAGTCATAATCACCATTCAAACCCATTTAACAATAGTGTGAAGAGACTATAATAGTGAAAACAAAGGCTTATTGGAAACTACAGACAGTGTTTAACCCTCTAATGTCAGTGTTAAGCCACAACTAGCAGCAAGCTAACTCTGGTGCAATTATATGTAATTGTGCACTGACTGTCCTTGCACAAATAAACCCAAAAAAGGAAACTGCCAGTCTGGCTTTGTCCAAAACTCACAAAATCAACCTACAAGCACCTCTAAAACTCATGAATACATGATTGCTTTACTACATAACAGCTACAGTACAATTGCCCATTGTCAAGGGGAAATGTGCTGCACTATTTTCTATCAATTTTCATGAAATCTTTTTCTCGCTAACAAAAACCAGTGTGTATAAATTTCTTTTGAAGGCTGAGCAGTTCAAGGCTTTAACTGCATTTGACATTAGGTAGCATGGGGACACTATTCCACACTGTTTATTCATTTGTGAGCATTTACTCTGTCAAACAATCTTTGGAAAAAGCTACAAGGTCTTTGCATTTAGAATAAGTATGAGACGTGATGGAAGTTTCACATTATTTTTGTAACACACGTGAAGTTAGGCTCAGTCAGAGTCTTCAGGATGGACTTGTCCTACCCTTTCATATTTCTGGGCTGTTGGCCAGTGTATTATAATCCGCGGCACACAATTTCAGAGTCATTATTCTCATGGTTCAAAAATTGGCTATTGATATGTATACTAATCCAAGTGCAGCTGTGTGTGGGGTGTCACATCAGTTTAAGTGTTCTGAAGGAGGCAAATAGGCAGAGTGAGAAAAATTAAACAAAAAAGAGCATTACATATTCCGACGGTGGCAGACACCGATGAAAAGGAATGCAGTGCACACTGCAGGCAGATACGATTACACAATTACAGAACACCCACAATTTTGGCAACGTGAACTATAGATATTCAGCTGTGACCTGCTGCAGAGTCTGAAGCCTGACAACAGGCTCTCTTCGGTGTGCCAATGTATTGTTTACTGTTTATGCATTGTCATCTATACGACCTAAACATACTAATTTAACATAATATTTAATTCCAGGATTAAAGTGTGTGTGTTAAACAATATAAACATTTGAAAGCGATCCAGTGTGCAGTTTCCCCAGAATGCTGTGAAAGTACATCTTAATGAATGGAGTTTAGTTTTAAAAGCAGACCTACTTTATGAAAGTAGTGGATAAGGCCGAGGAGTCGAATAAATGTAGCGTAACACATCATAAATCTAAGGTTATACAAAAGAGATGCGGTGAGAGCGAGATAAAAGCAGAAAGGAAATTGGATACTTTACTGGAAGAGAGAAGAGAGACAGAGAAAGAAATCCAGAAACAAAAACATACAGGAGTTTCTTTTCATTCTTCTCCTTTCTGTTCTTCTTAGAGGACAGAAAACGAGAAAGAAAATGAGTAATTAAGGAAGTGCAGAAAGAAGTCCTCTCATCTCTTTGCTACACTTTGATGAGGTTCATCTGTGAAGTTGAGTATGATTAAAAGAAGATTGAAATGTATGTGGGGACTCTGTCTCTCTCACACAGACACACACAGAGGAGAAACGGTACACACAGGTGAGTCAGTAGTTTGCAGAGTATACTCAGACACATAAACACGCAAGTTCTTCATGAGAATTGTTCATAGGTAACGAAAATAACAAAAAACAAATAAAACCAAGTATGGAATACTTTATTGTTTTTAACTAGTAGGGTTGCTTTAAGGAGTTTAATTGTGATACATTGTCATATATAATATTGTGCAACATCCTCAGCCTGTGATATTATTCCCTCCGCGACCTTTTGACATCCTTTATAAAATTGTAATAGCTTTATGTTCTGGGGCGGCATTCCTTTTCACTTATATATTAAGATTTGTAATTTTACATTAAAATCTAATTCAGCTGTAGTAGATTGATGGTAAAATCATAAAAAGAGGAAATAGCGGAGATGCGCTTTTCACACAATTTATGAATCTTCCTTCATAAATAAGGGATTTAAATCTCTGTCAAAGATGCACTATAGCTGTATAAAGATGTGGTTCAGTCGGCTGCCTTCAGCATGTTTCTTCACTGACTGTAAGAACCGCAAACCTCTTAAAGGAGCAAAGAAGAAGGAGAGGAAATAATATTTACCTCCCGGCTCTGGGCTAAACGAGTGAAGCAGTGAAGGAGGTTATTGGTGTGAGACAGACAGGTGGGGATGGAGGAATAATACACCACCTCCGTAAAACTGCACAGAGACCATCACTTGAAAACTGGATTCAGGAGCAAAAATGTGTGGAAGAAATGGCTGCTTTGACCCATTGAGATTATTATTATGCAACAACTCTAACAAAGAAAAAAAAACTTTCAAAACATTCAATCATATTAAGGTAAATCGTGCAAGACCCACAGGGGATGTAGCTCAGTGGTAGAGCGCGTGCTTCGCATGTATGAGGTCCTGGGTTCAATCCCCAGCATCTCCATTTGTTATAACTTTACAATGGAGCAAACTATACACAGTTCTAATTCATAGAGCTAAGAAGATTATTGATAGTGCTTTTGGGATTACACACTGTGAAGCCTCTTCCAGCTCACTGTCATACAGTTTGGGTTTAAGCCGGCTCAGAGAGATGACAAGACCCAGGTGTTTACAGGAGACAGTGAGACACCATTAATCGTCCAGTGTTGCAGCTGCAGCTGCAGTGTGTGTCTGTATATCGTCATAGCTATATTTCATAGGCATCCTGACCACTGACACTGACGTTGCAGAAATAACAAAGAAAGATGCTTATATTTAAACTCCGTCTATGCCCAGGATGGAAAAGGACACGTAGGTTACCAGGATTTTAAAGAATGATTTGAAAATGAGATATGAATCGGATTTCAAATAGGAAATTCAGACAGGAAGCAGATTACTTAGCTAATCTTTGTGCAGCAGATTGCACAGGCGCACGCAGACCATAACTTCAATATGGACACAGAGATTGATGCTTTGCCTCTTTGCTTTGTGAATTCTCATCGCACACAGGCACACAGCAACAGCAGATGGAGAGACTCGGACAGAAGGACAAAGTCATATTTCTCTAGTCTAGAGGGATGGAAGCATTAAACTGTTAAGACTGGCGGGAGCTTCCTTTGGCCCAGAGAAATCATGACGGATCCAATTCATCCAACAAAATGTCTGCTGCTTACGTTCAGTTGGCAGCTCCCCATTGTCAGACTCTTAGATTTTTCTATGTCACAGAGTTTAGGTCCTTCAGCAACCGACACCAAACTCACTAGCCGTTGATAACAAAGTTGGGTAACTGCTCAGATCTTTCTTTGAAGAGTGTTATTATGTTTTTCTCCAAGGAAAATGTAATTGTCTATTAACTTACTCCCTGAAATGAAACAACCAGAATGTGCGATAATAAGTCTGTGTATATAAAGAGAAGTGGAGTAATGGAAATAAAAACAAACGTAATGCTGTGGAGGGGCTATTTGTGAGAGGGATGAAGTGTGTAAAGTGTTTTTATTTAACTACATTTGTAGAGGGGGTGGCTCAGTGTGAGAGTGCATGCTTTGCATACATGGACAATGGCTCAATCCCCACCATCTCTAAATGATACCAGCCTCTCAAGTGTCCTGGTAAAATATCCCTGTTTGACCTTTATGAAAATAAACTCCAGTGTGTCTTTATCCTAGGTCTTCAGCCCCCTCCCGCCTGTGACCACGTGCTCCTTCACTAAATGCAGGGCCACTGAACTCAGTTTCCCATGATCCTCCACTTTTCCCAACATGTGTGAGTCCACCTGGACCCAACCCCCAAAAGCTATTGGCCACCATGTGCCCATGTGACCAGACCAGTAACTCCTCAGCTTCACCCTTCACTGCAGCAGGAGCTAATGATCTCCATGTGCTCCCACTTGAGCCTAGCTAAAAGGAGAAGGAACTTTAAGCAACAGAAACTGCACAGAGCCAGGGTATCTACAGCTAACTGGAGCAAAGCAGCATGACAGATCACATCTTCCTCTCCTGCATGGTAATGATTTGATTCGACGTATTCACTTCACCTTATTGTCATGTCTCATATATCTTCTATATAAGCAGCAACAACCAACACACGCAGCAGCTATGCGGACAAACTGTCACCTTTGCTTTGGTTTGGGTTCTTTAAATTTGATGAATATTTACATTTTGAATCAGTTATTTTGTTTTGCCTGCATGTTTCCCACACACATGAGGCACTGAGTGGAAGTGAAGTCAGTGTGGGAATGAAAATGGCTTCTTTGGTTAGTGCCAGCAATACTGTCAGCTTCAGGTGATGTCACCCACTCTCCTTGTCCTTAATCAGGCAGAGGACATCTGATACTGATACCCTTATCGAAATATGTCCACTACTGTTTGGTCCTCTTTGTTTTTGTTATCCACCCTTGTCAATATCTTTTTGTATTCATCTGTATCTCTTTCCCTCTGCTTCTGTTCCTTATGTCCCTCCCTTCTCTGACTCTACCCTTTCATCCTTCTGCCTTCATGTTGAAACACTTAATTTCCTCTGAATCAAGCTTTGACTCAGTTTCATCACAGAGAATAATGAAAGTAAGGCTCTTCTGCACTAGGGTGTAGGAGGCACATCTTGGCACGATGCCCATTGTAAAGTAAGGAACCATTTTTTAGATTTTGTGTTTTGTCTACAAAAGATATGCTTTGTCTGGCTTTTATGACCTATGTTGGTCATAAGGAAAATGAAAGAAGGAAAGAAAATCATACTGAGAATAGAGTTTTTTTCATCAAAAGTGATGATTGTCTCATCAATCAAATAATATAAATAAATATTTGTTTAAGGAATTACTGCTTCTAGTGTAGGACTGACTCTGTGTTAGTCAACAACCCTGTGAGAGTAACCAAAATCACTGGAGTCATAATCATCTTTCTCTGTCTCATTCTGCTCCTCACCCTCTGTGTTCTTCCTCTTGCTCTGTGACCTTTCTGGATCTTCTCCCTGGTGCTCAGTGGTACAATTACAGACCATAACCCTAACCATCACAACTGCTTAACCTCAAACTGTATCCTCACTTTGACCTAAACCTAGTTCTCTGCCACTATAATCAAGCCTTAACTTTTAACAATCTCTTTGCACAAGTGTAGACTAACCAAAATATCCACACAATGCATGTCTTGAGTGTGCTGCTCAGTTTGACACAGCCTTCCCTGACTATAAAATGTGCAATGTGAAAACAGTTATGACTTTTGCATTTTCTCAGTTTTGTAGAGAACAAAAAAAATGGATACTCCGCCCAATTCCTATGATATACTGCACTCCATGGACTCAGTGAGTGAGACACACACATGTCTAAAATAAATAGTCTGGTGTTAAGTAAGATGTATTTGCCTCTCTCTCTCACACAGAACATTCCCACCCACTATCTTAAACACACGGATGACATTAAGATTCCACAACGCGCCCAGATTCCGGAGTATTCCCAGAGTCAACACTGCTTCCTAAATTTTATGTATGAGGGTTGATGAATCAGTTACACATTTCTTTTTTTACAACCAAAGCTACCTTCAATACTGAAGGAACAAAGTGTATTATAGGTCGTTCATTCAAGAGGAGAATTCATACTGACCAGACAGTTAAACTCCTTTTCTTTTGATTGAAGCCTGCTTCAGCTTTCATCCAAATGAACTCTGAGGTCACTGTAGTTCTTGGATGCAGTTCTGACCCCGTTCTCTTTTCTGTCTCACAGGCTCTCGTCCAAAATCATGAGATTTACTGTTAGAAAAGTCACAGACTAATTGTCAAAGAGTGCATTCATGACTCTGGTTTTAATACAAAAAAAAGGTCAGTGGGCCTATTTTAGGCCTGATTGTTCTTTTGCCAGCTCTTTTTAAATGAGCATTTACACAGGCAAATAAGTAAAGAATAATTTAAATTATTATATCTAAATTGTTCAGTTACTGATGTTATATTTACAAGGGAAAACATCCATAATTGCTGTAAAGCTTACATGATAGAGCGCAAAACTGTATGGATCTGTAGCATCATTCTTGTTTTCTCCACTTCCGACAGAACTTTTAATGAAACGGTTTTATGCGGGATATTTTTAGTGGTTTGTGTGAGTGTTAAAGTGATCAAGCACTCATGCTGTAAACACTTTTGCAAACATGAGTTCCAAACATTCCAAACATGTCTTTGCTTTAATGGCATTGCTTCTCTGTTGGTCACTGGAAATGCAACTCTGTTCGATCGACTAATATAGTAAATATGTGGCTACTGCTGCCGAGACACATGAATGAGTCATCTACATTTATATACACACACACAAATTACTCAAGTAGAAGATTATGATGTGGGAAACAGGGATACAGGTTGGATTACACAACTGACACGATTGTGTCAGGTGATTTCAGACTCACACAAATGTTAGTATCATTCTTTCCAACACTTCTGAGAAAACGAGTTGCAGCCATTTTCTCCACTGATGCAGTAACTACTCATCCGTGTGAAATAACACATTCCATTGGTGCATAAACACCCCCCTCTCTTGAACTTTTTCCTCCTCTGTGTGTTGCTTTCTCACTTCCCATTTCTCCCTATTTCATTTCCATCCAGTCGTCACATCACTCTCTACTTACTCCGACGACACCGCTCACCACTTGACTTCATATAATTACAAAGAATTGTATGTCATTATGAAGTTCCTGTGAGGATTGGCAGACATGACATATGTCTCCAGTGTTGACAGTAGATATGTGGCAAACGGTAGCAGAAATACAGTGCAATGAATGGGTCAAAGCTGCACGGCTCAACAGAAGCTGATTTAGAAAACATGGAGGATGAGTATGTGGAAAAGAAGTGGGAAATATTTTTGTGTCTGCATACGCTGTCATGTATGCACAGTATGTCTACTACCTTCAGCCTCAGTGTATGTGGTTTCAGGTGATGGAGTGTCCTGTCCCCAGTCTCCTACGCTGTTGATCTGTACGACCAGGAGTCGCTTGAGTGACACCAGGTCGGCATCTTTGAGCCCCATCTCCAGCTGGCGGACAATCCCAGGCCCTGGCTGGCTGGTCACCACAGTAATCTGGGAATAAGGTAAATGAAAATGTTTCTATACACAAGACACAAAACAGACCCCAGATAAATCCAATTAGTGGAGTAACCCAGGGAAACCTTGATTGCTTTGTTACGCTAGTGAAAAGTGATTGATCTAGGAATTTCCTGAAGCAGCACCTCTGGAAATACTGAATATTAAAATTCGGCCAGTCGCTGCTCTTCAGCCTCCATTCATCGCCACACTATTTTGAAGAAAAACCAACATGAACAACTGCACTAAACAACATCTATCACTTTTAATTGTGTTAATATTGGGCCTCAATGCTGTTCCTGCCCACATCTTTTCCCAATAAGCCAATGTTTGAGTTGTTCCAGCTGGTGATGAAAAGTTATAATAGATGTTGTCATATCTGCAAAAGTACAGGCCACGGAATCACCACAACAAAGCATACTTCTGGTCTGACTGTTATGTTGCTGCGTTTAGATCCATGGCATGCACTAAATTAAACCAACTAAATTAAATACACAGTGTCAGATTTGCAGTCCTGGGCCAGAAAATAGTGGTGTACTCATAAGGTGCAGTGACACCACTCTGCACTAACTCACTTCATGAGGAAATGCACCTCAGCAAACAGTTGAAGACTGCATCTTTTTTAACATGCAAATGGACTATATGCAAGAGTGGTACATTAATTAAGTCATTAAATTATCATAATGTTTCTTCAGAGATTAAGGAAACACATTGAATTGCAATACTGGCTTCACTAATCATAGTAATGCAGCTAGTCTATTCACAGTTTTAATAGCACAGCTTTCAGCATACTCAACCAGTGATCTGCACAGCTATGCACCGGGAATGCCAACCTGTTACCAAACCTAAAAAGCTTCACTACTATGTGAAATGAGGATTTACACTGGGGATGCTATAGAATACACACTGCTGAAAATGGAAAGGTTGTTGAAGGCTGCTGCTGTTGTGGAAAATTTTCTCCCAGAAAGGGAAACAAAACATCGATTTTCAGCCAGGGTGAGCTAATGCGCTCTCTCTCGCTCCCCATTTAATGATATTTTTCAATTCTAATGTTTTTTAAATTACTGTCGCCTTCTCATCTTTTCTCATGATAATTCTCTGCAGTTGTTTGCTGACATGCAGAAAGTAACCAAAAGCAATGCTAATAAAACTTAGACAGACAGTGGGACAGTTATGTATGTGCAGGTGCTTGAATTCCGTGTAACCCTGGGTATAAATGCAGCTCATTATTTCTGTCTTCAATCAACAAATGCTCTATGTTTTGAATTGGGATTACAGTAACAGTTTTAAAGGCTTAACATTTGGGCCCCCTAAATCTAAGCACTTAATCCATGAGTCTAAGTGAATATTTGTGCCAAACTGAAAGGATTCTCTTGAGACATTCTTGAGATAATACACCATCAAATCTTGCAATCACTGTAGTATTCTCAAAAATGGCGACAGAGAGACAGACAACCCAAAAACCCCTTCTTTACCTGTCTTCTTGCTATATTAACTGTAATTATATCTCTATCTGAGCTGTAATTACCCAACAAGTCATGACACAAATGAGCTGTAAAACATTTCTTTACCAATTTACCATTGCTAATGAAGGGTTTTGTGCAGCGCATCTATGCAAAATACTTAAAATAAGCACTGCTTATAGCTGAGGAAGGACAAGGAAGGACAGAGATTCAATTAGTTATGGTAGAAAACAGATAACACAAGTACTGAACCACATGTAATTATTGATAGGCTCTGCTCTCTGCTTCCTGCTGTTTAGCCAAAAGTGGAAAAATGTTAAACTACTGCTGTTTTCCAGAAAAAATGTGTTGCCGAGGGCTGACCCTCATCATCAAGGCATGCACACGCACACACAATGTGTATATGAATGAAAAGCAACACACGCGCACACACAGTGCCATGTCTCTGTTTTGTGTCTCTGTAGCTCTATTGAGGCTATTCATATCTGCTGCTGTCGAAAACAGTGGGTCTTGGTATAATCATCTGCCCAGAGCTTCTAATAAAGCTGGCTGGATTTGACAGATCCTTGTCAACAAACCAGCGCCTTATATCCAGAGGACATGTTGATCAAATTCAACAAAAAGGCCAGGGAGTGTCTCATTTCTCAGCTGTCCAATTTTCAAATTTAACATGAGCTGCTTTCAGTAATGTCAGCTAATAGTCCTCTTTATTGTCATTTCCTGAAACAAAATTGTCCTTGTGCCCCATGATTTCAGCCTGAAACTGGAGTATTTGCCTACATGTGGCTCTGTATTAAAAAACAAGCTGATGCAATTAACTGGGAACTATGATCTTCAATTTATAATCAAACAATATACATTAGTAGACTGTGCCAAAACAGGTGCGACATAAAAAGGAATACAATTGAAATAAAACAACTTGCCACTTCCTAATGACAGCTGATTGGATGTTTTATCAAAAATTATCCAGCAAGTATTGAAGCTTTTCTGGTGTCAGTTCTACAACTATATCGAGACAGAAGGCTTGGCAGCAGATGAGTAGAGCTCATTTCCTGCATTTGAAATGTACATGAGCTGGTTTTAATTGGACATTCTGATCATTGTGAAGAGTTGTCACACACGTGAATGAACTGTTAAAGCTATTGAAAACATGCTAATGTGATTCGTAATTCAATGTGTTGCTTTTAGCTGCTGGATAAAGTGAATTGCACATGAAGAGAGCTATTGAACAGGAATTAATGGAGCCTGCCTATATCGTATGAAAAGAGATATTATCAATTGAAGCTAGTCTGCGGCTGATGAGGTGCTTCGTCATAATGAAAATAAAAAGATGGAAATGAAATATTTACAGGACATTGACTCATGATCAACTTTTGCCTTAGATGTTGTAATCATGCAAGGCCATGTTCAGGCAGATGCAATTTTTGTCTCTGCTGTTTCTGACTGTAGCTCAGTGGTTTATATAGTATATTGTAGTTCAATCCCCAGTGTCTCCACATTGTATGACAAACTGCTGCTATTGTATGTAGATGCTTTATGACATTTTTGTATCTGCTAAGTCACTCATGTATCTCCTCTCTATTTGTGTGCAACGATTTTGATTAAGATCATGCTTTTTTGTGACTGTAGTGCACATCTCAACTTCTGTTGATGCTCACCTCCACAGATAAGTTGTTGTTGGTCTGGTTTCCAGTACTGATGTGTCTGATGTACTGTTTAAACTGCTGCAGACTGTCTAGCACTGCCTGTCGCAGCAGCTCGCCTCCTCTGGCTGCTCCTTTGATACAGCCTTCTCCTGGAATAGACCTCAGCTCTTCAACACAGGAATGTAGCCTGGCCAAGTTGCCACGAACCTGCTAAAAAGAGGGACAAGAAGAGAAGAGGGAATAAATGTGAGAGATAAGGGTGGGTGACAGAAACACCAAAGGGAGGAAGATACAAGAGAAAGCAATAAAAGGAAAGTGACAAAATGTTTTCCATTGCTTTAAAATGTACTTTATCTTTAGCTGTCTGTCTCACCACAAATGGCAATACGCATTCCTGCTGCCTGCTGACAGCATACAGGCTGAGGAGTGGAATCCTACTGGGTCCATCCAGATTACAGGCAAGGGACAAGAAGTTATCTAGAGCATCACAGAGCACAGTGCAAGTGTCTGACCACCATGGTGGCAGTGCCTCCACAATCAGGACCCTGGCTGGTTGCCTCCGGAATGAGGAGGACCAGAAGACAAAGCTGCCAGAGTTGGGCGAAGCAGCTGGTCTCTTTCTGTTGTCCATGCTGTCCTGAAAACAGATATACAATAACTGTAACACTCTGAAAAAAAAGTGGGGAATGAGATACTGAAAACATCTAAATCAGTTTGAGAAAGTTAAGTAAACTAGTCAAATATTCTCATTATTTGAGACATCAATTTGTTGCCAAAAATGACTTCAAATAGTTTGCTTTGTCTGGTGATTAAGGTCGGCTTTTTTTTTCTTTTTTTTACATTATTGGGGAAAAAAGACGTCTACCAAACCCTTCACCTTTCAAAATGTGTACTTATTTTCCCTTTTACAGCTTGAAACGTGTCATCAGATGGAAAAGTCATCAGTGTAGCTGTCAAAAGCACTTTTACTCGGAGGAACACAGAGGATGTGGCCAGAGGGATGGCGAAGGTAAAACCCCACACTCTTCACTGAGTCAGTCACTCCATTTTACACCCTGTCATTATTAATCTGCCTCTTTTTGTCTGGTCACCAGCATCATAATTAGGGAGAGGGGAAACTCCATATTAAACATAACTGCCCACCTACTGTGACACACATCAGTACTACTAGTTATTTCCACACCTAAATGAGCAAGAACAGACATGCGGTGGAGTGGCTCAGTGGTTAAGACCGGTACCCTGTGTGCAAAAGACTTCATGGTCGCAGGTTCAACTCCACCTTTAAGTCTATGTAACCACAGAGTATGACAAATCTACTGAGACAGGAAACACAGCAACATACCATGATGCAGGTTTTGGGGGCTTTTGTTCCACTAAAGCTGACACAAATAATAGATGCAGACCAGTGTACTAGGAAATCCCTCAAATGTCAAAAAGGACAGTTTAACAATAATTGATTGGGGCAACATTGCAAAAAAATGCTGCTTAGATTTACTTACATCTGATTTTATATATAATTTTATAAAATATACAGCCTGAAGAGGTCACATTAGCCTCGTGATAATGGAAATCTCATACCTAAACATAACTATGTATTTTTGTGCATGTATATTTTCCCTGGTCCCAACTTACTTTCCAACAGGAAAGTGTTTTCAAACAGTTTGGATGGAACTTGAGTAGAACTAGAATAAACCCAAGTGAAAGGCTTTAATCAGCCAGTGTCTAAGGTCTGAGTTCTGAAACCTAAGGGCTTTATATAAGTTTATAAGTCTGCTCCCATATTTGAAAGACAAATTTAGTTAAATGCAAATGGTATGTTTCAGCTTGCTGTCATCATAATGCCAGGAGGCCTGCGTCACGTCACTTGTCAGGGATTAAACGCACACAATACTGCCACACACTTATAGACAGACACTTTCACAATATCAACATAATGGTCTGCTGATGTCTACAATTTACACAATAATCCAGTTTCATAGAAAACACCTGAAAGCCTGGGTTGCTCCAGTTAAAAGGCCATTGAAAAATCAAAACTTTAAAGACTCCATCCATGATCCACTCTTCTGAAACCCTGCTCTCTTTGGATCTTCGCAGACAAGGGCTATTTTACCTAACAACCAATATGAATGACATTGTGTGTTTGCCATCTGATCTTATGCCCTTATAATCTGTCTTTGGTTCTGTTCATTTTCAATCCTCAGATCACACACCTTTCACATCCACTCCTTTGTTCTGACTCCATCTCTTACACCACCATCCATTTAAACATGTAAACATTTAGTAATACTGAGTAACAAATGTGATGCCACTCTATTGGTTTGGTATACAGTCAATTTTTACAAATTTGGGAATTGTTTCCATTTATACAAGAGCACACACTCTTGTGTATGCCGGATCAATTTCCTGCAACTTGTGAGATGAGAGTTTCTATGATTAAGGTTGATGAAAATTTTGTTCCACAAGTTACTGAACTGATAATGTATTGTGTGTGTGTGTGTGTGTGTGTGCATGAACCAAATCTATTAACATTAAATGAAATACTACACATGTTTAAAACATAGCAGTGAACATAATTACAGGGGAATGGGTGTCAAAATTCAGAATTAGTACACATGAAGTGGCAAGAAAAAGGGTTAAAATGTCCAACTGTTTTTGCTTGTTTTGTGTTATTTTCATTTTGTAGCTGACTTTTGCTAGCTAAAAATGACACTTAGCCAAAATAGCTACCTGTTACCTTCGCTGAAGTTCCTCTTCTTTAGTTGGCCTCCCCTGGAACAATGATGGAAAAGTACTAAATACTTTTACTATTTTTGAAAGCATTAGAGAGATATAAAAAAATGATTCACAGGTGGTCGCTAAGAGTTAAGGTAATCTGTAAATCAAGAGGAGTTGCTCAGCTTCCTTTTGCTGCTGCTCTGTTAGCTGTGTACCACCAGGACAAAACAACAGATTATACTGTCATAGATTGTCTATCAGAAAGATGATTCACAGAGTACTTTTACGAATGCAGATATTTAGAGTCAAAGCGAAGTAAGTAGTGCAAGTTCAGTTTAGTTTATTGTTTATTTAACAGGGACAACGGACAAATTGTTCTAGAGTTAGCTAATAGCTCATTTGCATCTGGGCGTCACATAAATGACAGCCAGTAGAGGGTACATGTTTGTACCCCCATGCACACCACTGTGTCTGTGTGCACGGGGCTCACATGAACTTTCACATCTGCTTATGAGAGATAAGATGAGGTGTGTGTGTATTCTAGGCATGGAAATATAACTTCTGCCAACTCTCTGAACATTGCAAAACCATTTCCAGATCAATTTGCGCAAGGTCCTGATTTAGTGACATGCGTGTGTGTTGTCTCTATCTCTCTCACTTCTTTTACAGTTTAAAATACACGTGTAAAAAAAAAAAAAAAAATGAAATGCACAAATGCTCTCTAATTCGGTTGCAATAAGCACACATACTTCTAGGTCAACAGGAGCTTTGCCACAGTGCACTAATCCCCAATGCCCCTTTAATTTATTCAGGGGGGATTTGGTGAAAACTTTGCCCAGAAGTTTCTGCACACTAGTTGCTTTTTCAGTCATGTGAGGCTCTTAAACCTTTTGGGATTTTGAGTCGAGTTACACACTGTGTGATTGGGGGATAAGTTGGTTGCTGCCTTTAGACGTTTCAGATTAATGCTCTTGTGTTAAATGTTTCAGTTGGAAGATGTGAACAGTGGCATGAAATTAAGAAATGTCCTTCATACTTCGTGACACTTTTAGTTGAAGTTGCATGAAAGTAGAATATTGAATAATCAAATTGTTTTTTTGTGAAACACACTCATCCTTTTTGTTATGGTTCTGCATTGAGTCAAGCCAATGAGTAGTATTGCACCTGTGCATCAACAGCTCTAGACATTGTTTTGCGGTTTTACAAAAAAATAAAATACAACATGCTAGTTTGTTACACATTGAGATGTTAGTGTGCTTATTATTATTACCTTTAGATGAAGACAAGACTGTTTTTTCCTTTTTTCTAGTTTTGGTGCTACAGATAACCTAAACAGCTGCTTTCATTAGTTTGCTATACTGACCTTCTTGCCGAACTTTCTTGAAGAAAACCAGTGTTTTACTGTTCCATATGTTAGTGGGAAATCTTTATTTTATTTTTCCTTTGTTTAGCCAGGAAGGTCCCATTGCCTCCTGGAAATCTGAGTAAGAATTCTATGTAAAACCAAAAGCGTGCTTCAGCATGTTAACTGTCAACAGTGTGATGATTTGCATTACAAACTGGTTTAGAGGTAAACACAATTGTGAAAATCGTTTCCAGTATTTGCACAACATGGTTGTCACACATGTGACTTCCACTGAACTGCTGAAGGTATGTGCTTGATTGTGAGGTATTATTTGCAGTCAGGCACAGAGAAGGTGATTCTGCTGTGACTCGGGGCAAAACAAAATCCATGTTGTTCTTTTATCCACATGAGACCCAGTTCAGAGACACTGCTCTATGATGACGTGTATTGTGATCATGGGAATTGTTCCTCTCGGACACACACACACACATATTTAGCACTGGTATTAATAAGCTGAATTTTTCTTCTAATTTCGATAGAAAAACTGCAACTTAACCAAATCTCTTTCTCTCTCTCTCTCTCTCTCTGCCCCTCTCTCTATCTATCTGCATGTGTGTAGCTTTACAAAGCAAAGCAGAGGTCTTGCAGGTGTCGTGCCTATATATATATATATATATATATATATATATATATATATATATATATATATATATATATACACACAGTACAGTGTATATATGTATACTGCTTTCAGCTAAATCACAGTTACATCTTGCACATACTTTGCAGTTATCCTTATGACCACATCATTTCCATGCCCTATATTTCCAGATCCAGTTTGTTTTTAGTAAAATGCAGTTTTTAAATAATTGCTGCTTCTACCCAGTGATTGAAAATGTGTTGCTGCCTTAAAATTACTTGTATTAGTACATGAGGCAAAATCAACACATTTCTTGCGAGGTAAGACCAACACTTACTTTAAGGCAAGTAAAAAGCTGCAAATATTGGTTGTCTTGGCCCATTACAGGCATTTCAGCAGGTGAAAATGACTCGAATCTGTGAAATATTACCCCCCCTGTGAATTAAATTAAGGCAGAAATGTTCCAGTCTCGAGGTATGTGCAGTCATATGTAATCAGTTTTTGACAAGTGAAAAACTGATTGCAAGCAATCAAAAAAGACTGAGTGGGTTACAGTGCGTGAAATACAACCTTCATGATTGAAATGAAGTCACTTTCAGGTAGAAACAACCTTTCATTGACAAGGTAGGAGGAGTAATCGGGTATATCTCAACAGCTAATTTAGGACCTGAGTGTGAGCCCTTTGCACAGGTGTTACTAACACTGCTTCTATTCAGTTCATGTAAGTCAGGACAGTGTGGTAATGAATGGGCATGCTCCGTGAAACCGAGGGAGCCAAATGGAACTCGGCCATCGTTAACGTGATTTTTTTACACCTGTAATTTTTCCAACCGAGACCTTTCAGAATGGCTGCTGTGCGAAAGGCCCAAAAGCAGCTGTAGCAACTCTTCATTATCATGGATGCTACGTGCACTGTGCCTTTCATCAACAGGTGAATTTATAAAGTGAATTATCCGGATTATCCACAGCCGTTTCACTCAACTTGAGAAAAATGACAAGAGATTTTTGTGACCGTGTGTAAATTAATGTTAATTTTTCCAAATGACATTCAACTGTGTCAAAGGTGCCAACAGTAATAGACTCGTCTGGATCTGTTCCGTGACATTTAAATAGATTGAGCCTTGAGTACCTCTCAAGGCTTTTATGGCATCGTAGTCTAATGTCTGGGTTCTAGGGAGGAAATGTCTTGGTCACTGCTGATATAAATCAGCTCTGATGTTTTACAGATAACGGTAAAAGCTTCCCTCATCTTGTTTGCTCGTCAGAGGCCATTCATATCCTTGCCCTTCTGGTTGATGCTCATTTCCCTTATTTATCCATATTTCCTGATTTATCCGTACTTTAAGTGAGGCTGGTGTGTCCTGTCCATATTGAGCAAATGATATTACAAAGATAAACATTTCTGTATAAGTAAATCTAAAAAATAATCTAAATAAATGATGATACTTACATTTTAATAATACAAGATAAAGAGAGAATCACTGGGATGTCATGGTGCTGTAGTCGAAAACATAAAACACAAAAGCTCCCAGGTGCTTAATATTTTTATATTTTATAATCACTTTCTGGTCGTCTTTTTTATCTTCCAACTGTTTGCATCAAGGGTTCTCCCACTGCTCAGCATCACATGGCACGGATACTGTCATTTCAGTCTCATTTAGTTGGGATTAAGTCATTTTTACATTTTCTTTTCTGTCTTTTCTTCTAGTGAGATAGTTCTATAAGAGCAATTAACTCTGCTGGTCTCCACCTGTCCTATCTCATGTGTAACTAATACCATTCAAGCTCGGCTAAATATAATTATACATCACATATCAATCTGTAATCTAATTTGTTATTGAAAGCCTGGGGACATTTCCCTCTCTAATGAGATGATGTATGAGGAGATTAAGCCTGTCTGCTCTGCCATGGAGTCAGGAGTCTGCACAGCATCACCGTAACCTTTGTCATCAGTCACTTCCCAGTGTTGTTTTAGCCAGAGCTCTATCAAAGTTTTACACTCTTTGCGTCAGCTGCATGAGGAAATGGCAGAGGAAACAGATTGTCTGCCAAGTCATAGAAGCCTCGGATGATCTTGTGACTTCAGCCTCATCAATAAGTCAGTGTTTCTAATGGACCACATGTACATCAGTGATGTTCTCTGGAAGAAGACTGTGCAGAGTGTTCTCATAAACACGGATGACTCATCTTTAACTGAAAACCAACATCTCTAGGGTTAATGTCGCGAGCTACATGACGTAATTCTGGTCGGGTCATATCCTGGTAGTCATTTGATCTCATCAATCATTTCAGTTTATAGCGATGTTGTATCTTTCAAGCTCAAATATTATTTCAGCATTTTATACTTGATCTATTAAAGAAATGCATCACAATTTGCAAAAACAAGCACAATGGGTGTTTTTACACAAAAACGCTAAAATGCGTCATTTGAAACAAAGCTATCTAATTATGTGAAATCTGAATAAGTGAAGCCATGATACCAGTGTCACTAAATAATATATGAATAAATTATGTAATTCATAGTAGTTTCTGTTCATAATTTGGATTCATATTAGTTTAATAATATATAGATTAATATTAGAGTTGATCAGTGGATATACTGTATAAAGTATTTATGTTTTCCTTTTGAGTTTTTTGTCAAATAAATCTAAAAACATGAGCTACTGTGGAGGACACACTATTTTGGGAACACACGTCAGCCATAGATTCCGGATGGGTTTTATTGGAAAACTGACAATAATAATGCATATTATTTAAAGGTGCCTTAAACTTCTGACTTCAGCTCAAAATGTCAACTTTAAACATTAGGCACTGATAAAAGCATAGAGACCACTCTTTCTCTCTGAACCTATGTATAATGTTGTGATGTCATTAAGCACTTCCTGCTCATCTCTGCTGAGGGACAGTATAGACAGTATAGCTCTGTGCGCTGCATCTGCCGATGGACCATGTGCCTCTCCAACAATCCACGCCATTGTTGCTCTTTGTTCCCATGACTCAGACAGTGAACAAGCATCAGCCTATAGATGGTGCCAGCTGTGGTGGTCTCGCACTATACTAACGACCGTGACACTCTTTTGTGGTTCACAATGATCTTCATCTGGATTTCTATATTTAGCTTTCATGGTGGGATATTATTGCCTGACCTGAAGCCTTTTTCATTTGACGTGTTCATCAGAAGCGCTGCAGCTCCTGCTTTAATATTACACTTTGTGTACCGGGGGCAGATTTTATGACATACATTATAGATACACGTGTTCCATGTTGTATAAGCAGACAGCCATTGCTCGCTCTCTCTCCTTCCCTCATGTAAATGAGGTGAAGGGTTGACAGTGGGGCCCTGTACATCATGGTAACGATGTCACTGCTCTCCCTCTGACTTTCCGTCACCTGACTGTTTTCCTCCAGCCTGTGCAACGATCAGGTCACTGTCTTTTTATGTAGACTGTTTTTCTTTCATCTTCATCTAATCCAAATTCTCCCTTTAATTCCTCAAAACTCTGCAGCTTACCTCGTTCAACCATTGTACATATTTAATTGAGATTCATGTTCAAAGTTAAAGCCATCACATTATTTTGGAGTTTTTCTGTGACGTGACATGTACACCAAAAAAAGGGATTTTTGTAACATAGTAACATAGTAACCAAACATGGTCCAATATGCTAAGCACATCTGGACTTAATAAAGTACAACTTGTAGTAGGAAATGAAATGTATTATCGCCTATTATCTTTCAAAGCAAGGTCAGAGATGATCTGTTTTCTTTAATATATATTTTGGATCCATCTGTCCATTTCTATGGCTTTATCCTCCACATGAGGGTTGCAGGGAGCAGGAGCCAAACACTATCAACAATTTACAACAGTGTCTTTTTCTATACCACATCGCTATACATTTAAGGCTTTTACCTCCAGTCATAATGCCTTGCACTGAAATGTGGAGTGATGTTGAGCAGGATCATTATCCCTTTCTCCCTTCATCCCTCCAAGTGACCTGATTTCCTTCATTTCCACCCCCGTCCTCTGCTCCTTCCCTTCACTCTTAAGAACTCCTGTGAATCAAGGTGCTCTGACAGTTGCTCTGGAATGACAGGTTTTTTTTTACCCTAATCCTCAGACTTGTTGTCATGGAAATTAGGTTCTCCACACAGCACCATTCAGTGCCCCACACATGAAAGATGAATTTGAGTTTGTGCGTGTATCACTCAGTGTGTGTGTGTGTGTGTGTGTGTGCGCGTGTGTGGGTGTGTGAGGGGGGCCAGCAGCCTGATTTCAGCAGTTAATCACTCTTTCTGTCTTTTCACCACAAGTGGAAAAGAAGAATGATGTAAAAAGAGAGAGAGGTAGGGAGATGTGCCCAGTTGTTAATTTATCGTGGCAGGATTGCATTCGATGACAGGGCTTGTGAGTTTGTCTAATTGCTTTGGGCTAAAAACTCCTCAATCCACAAAGAAAAACTAGGCTAAGAGCTTAGACGTCTTAAAATAGACAGAGCTGAATGCCTTTTTCTCCTTGGTTTGGATGTGAATTGGCCAGTTTTGATAATCCTGCTGGAAAATATGGTGAGTGAGTGAGTGCATGCAGATAAGGAGTAATTCTCCAGATCTGTTCTTCATTTCCATCAACAGTTTGGGATGTGTTGTTTTTCCCTTGGGTGGTTTTCCACACTGAAGTGTTACAAACTGTATTCAAATGAAAGACGTCATACTCTACTCCAATGACAGAGCTTGACAGGGACATGCATGTGTCCTGTCTGTCACAACTTTAATAACAAGGAGAGATGGATGTGGAACCATTAACCATGTAATGACAGAGGACTGATGACTGAGAAAATCACAGTGCACGACAACTATGTTGAAAGTTATTCCTTTGAATTATATCACATTCCATGTTATATAGTAGCTTTCATCTGTTCATAGAGATTGAGAGATTTCTGTCTAATCATTTTCAGGTTGCTATTCATTAACATTCATTAGTTTATGATTAATGTAAATATGATTGTCATTCTGATTGTTTTCAGGCTGTTACGTTTCACTTACAGTACACCTACTGTTAAGTGTCATATTTCTTGTTTCCTATGTGCAACAAGAGCAAGCATTTATCAAAAATCTGTGCAGTGTTTACATGGCACAGTATCCCGGTCATATCTTTGATATTGTTGTTTATTCCACCTTTTAGTAAAGAGAACTAAACCACTCAGCTGTGGTGCAGAAGAAAGAACTGAATGGATTTACATATGTTCCTTTTTATTATTCTGTTGATGTTGGTTTTGCTCTTGATTAATAATGGAGTATGTTATAATAGAGTACATTATGTAGCAGACTCCTCATTGTTAATCAAGCTTTGAGAGGTTCAAAAGGTCTGTTTCTATAGAAACCAAACAAAAATGAAGCGTGCACTAAATCTCTTGATTGGATGTGAAGAACCAATATGGCACTTTGTCTTACTATGAAGAACATGGGAATCAGTTTGTGTGTGTGTGTGTGTGGTTTTTTTTTGTACCACAGAAACCAGAATACTCCAATATAAAACATCAACATGAGTAAAGGGGGGAAAACATATACAATAATAATAAAACAAAAGCTAGATCAGACTATGAATGCAACCATCACTTATGTTATCATCCTGATTCTTTCATCTTTGGCCTCCAGAAAACGAATATGAATCAGTGTATAATGTTTAGAATCACAAAGTCATGTGTGTACATGTGGACTTTTTTCTTTGGCATCATGTCACATTAAAGTCTTGTCTCATAATACACAAAATACTGTTTAGTCTCCTGTTAAGGGCTTTTTAACCAGTGGGAATGTCTTTAATCAGAATTCCTGTGATGAACATGAATATGAGAATGGTGTTAATCAACTTATTTTAATGGCTTTACTCTGATTTAAAAAGCCGCAGCATTCACACTCATTTTTGTGAGGAATACTGGAGGCTTCAATCTGACATATTGACTCCCATTATGCTGTAAATGGTACATTTAACTGCTGTGTGAGTGTCCATGCATTTAAGGGCCTGAATCAAACACTCCTGTGATGTATTATTGACTCGAACTGAACTTACCCCGAGCAACCACAATCACGTGGCGCTGAACCATGGAACAATTCTGATAAATCAGACAGTGTTGTCTTGTTTGGGTGAACATACTGATGCTCGAGGCTCAACTCAAATACAGGAAGTTTCGCAACTTGTGAATCTCATGTGCTTCATATCACAGACTCCTGCTTCTCTTCCTCATGTTCTTAAGATTATGATGCAGCTGTGTGAACTCTACCTCCGTCATGTGATGATGTTTTTAACCTCGCAGCCTTTGCTCTCTGTCGAGCGGAGACGTGCACTTGAACCCTGGCTCTGCTTTTTCTGTGTAATTGTATTTGCTTGTTGCTGCATAACAGATGAGAGACCATGTGATGTAAGGGTGAGGTAAAAAACAATGTTCGCAAAGGGAATTTGTGCTTCTTTTCTTTTTTTTAAATGAACATCTCGTCAACTTTAACCTGATAAAATCAGGGAAGATGGAGATAATGGAAGATGAAGTTCTAATCAGTGCTGTTATCTCAGTAACACTTAATCAGCCAAGCCTATAATCAGAGTGCAGTGACATGAGGTTTCCAGCTCATGTTTTATGTAACGTCTTGATTGAAGAATGCTCACAACAGAGATATGACCTTCTAATGAGGTGATTGTGAAATAAATAATCATTTCATTAGGAGAGCAGTGCAGCTAACTGATTTCGAGACGGAAATTTGCTGCAATTAACATTTTCTGTTGCGGGTTTTTTTTTGGAACTAGATTAAAATCTGCTTCACATTTGAGTGGCTGCACACACACATACACACACACACACACACACATACACACACACACACACACACACACACACACACACACACACACACACACACCAAATCTTTACTATTTCACAAGTCATCACTGAAAAGCATAATTGATGTTCACTCAGGTTTGCCCTTGTCTTCTCTCCAGAATGTTTTTGTACAAAGCTGTTCCAATTGTCTCTCTTTTCTGGTTTGGTTTCACACCAGAGGTTGAAGGGACTGTAAATTCTGGCTATAGTTCCTCTGCCATTTTCCATGACTCACTGTCTGGCTGTCCATGCTTCTGTGTTTCAGGTGTAATGTCAGTTTAAGGCATGGCACTCGTGGGCAGGCAGGTCTGGTTAAGATTGGTAAATATGCCAGCCAATCCCTAAACTATAATTATCTTTAGTCTGAAGTTCATGGCAGTTTGTGGTTCTTGCATTAGCACAAGGGCTACAGACAAAAGATTTTTCTTTATTCCAGGATATATCCAGGACATTTTCTGCCATAAACCCTGTCAGAACCAGTAGTCTTCATGGGAACCAAAACCTGATCCTCCTAATGAGACAGAAACAAATTTCTGAGGCACTAGTTAGGTTTAGGACTAAGATTTTAATTGTGGTTCGGTTACAGTTAGGGTTAAGTGTTAAATAATTATGGTTAAGTTTAGGGATAATGGTTTGTTTAGGCTGTCCAAATGAATGGAAGTCAATGCAGAGACCTTAAAAGAGTAGGTGCACAAACCTGTGTGTCTGTGTGTGTGTGTGAAATTTAAAGGCTTCTGACAGTGCTCTCTGCTCCCTGTATTATCTCATCCTCTCTCCACATGCTCAAAACACCCAATGCAATAATTAACAATCAGTCTCGCCCTGCTGGCTCCATTCAGTGACATAGTACACAGAGTGTCTCACACAGCAGAATGAACGATCGCCATAAATGACGGTTTCTTATCGACTTTGTGTGTGTGTGTGTGTGTGTGCCTGGATGTGAATGTTCTTATCTGCTGTGAGGAATCCCTCTCGGCCTCCACTACGGGACAATAAAGCACAACATTATATTGTGTTTCCTTCGCGAAAACAGTAGAAATGCAAGATAACGGCATAACGGTGAGCAAGGATGTGATAGCACAGAAACTGAGGACAAAAAGTCACTATTTCGACTGGAAAACAAGGTCATTAGAATAAATCAGGATTATACAAAGGCGGGAGCATGCACACATCAGAACAAAAAAAAGATAAGAAATATGAAAGAGGCACTTTTGGTACCGAGGTTTCCATTCAGACTCACTTCCACTCACAGTCAGCTTTCCCTATCATTTGTGCAATTTAGAAAGTAGTGAACAAATCATAAAAGACTCTCAGTCTCATTTAGTGCAGAAGATACAGAAGTATTTCTTTGGGATTGTTATATTTACTTTTAGTAAGATCAGCATGCAAGTGGGAAATGTCTTCTGACTAGAGAGGTTTTCAGACCCACAGTAGGGAGAGAGAATCTCACAGACGTGAATATCGTGTGAAAAGGGCATCCATCCCCGCAGAGCCAGGAGAACACAATAAAACACTCCTCTGAGTCAAGTAGTCAAAGGAACCTCTGCTGTGAGTGTGATGCAGCACTTTTCTTTCAAGTCAAATGCATTTAAGCTCCAAACCTGTACAACACGTTCAATTATATATTAGATCATGCAAAAGATTTATGATTTAAGATTTATCTCCGGCACAAATGACTGCAGTCCTGATTAAATAAGCAGACTCGGGGGACGATGGTTACGTAAAATACATTCAAATATTCATAACACTGCTTTGGTGAAAACTGAAAGATGAATATGATGGGATGTGGACCCCTGAAACAAATGAACTTTTAGCCATCGCCGTCTCTTTTACTTTACTGGAACAAATGCTGTGGCCTCTCCTGCTGTGAAATACTCTCCCAGCTGCTTAAATCAGATTCATGAACAGTGAAAGACCTAGCCTCAACTTCTGTGGCTGCCCGCTGTTGAGTTGAAAGAGAGGGTGGCAGAGAATGAGAGGCTGAGCCAGAGTGCACCTGATGAAAAGTATGAAACCAGTGAGGGAGTGAAAAGAAAAAAGCAGACAAGGACAAGCTGCACCCTCTGGTGCTTTTGTCCTATTGGCCAAGGGTACGACCACTGCCGGCGGCAACCGATGACATCATTGTGTGAAGCACGGCAGGGGAGGGTGGGGTCTCTGCTGCCTCTTGTCACCCTGGCAACAAGTCCACTTTTGTGTGTGTGCGTGCGTGTGCGAGTGCGCTCGTTAAAGAGTTATGCTGCGACTGCTTCACCTCTGGCAACGAGCCTGACGAGAATTTTCTTTTATGCTTTCTTTGCTTCTCGCCGTCTCCTCGTTTCATTAATTTCTCCACTGAAGTACGTCTTGTCATTGAGGATTATTCTTGTCGGAATCACTGTTTCAATGACCTGAACGCCCCCTTCATTTAGTCCACGTTAATATCCACCTTACGTCCTTACTTCCTGCTTGTATAATTCCGTCCTTTTTCTTCACCACCCTCTTCTCTCTGTTTTGTGTGGTCCATCATAAATGGACTGGTGGTCTGCCAACTTAAAGTGAGTGGTAGGACTCCACACCAATAAGCCCATTGTAAGAGATCAAGAGCTGTGGCAGGCCAATCTATGCATGTGTGTGTGGGCACAATGGAGAGTGAGAGTGAGTGACGTTATTTCTGTCTGTAGAAAATCTGTTTTAAAAAGGGAGAGGGAGGGATATCCTATAGAGGGGAAAGACAGAGAGATGGAGGTCTTTGTGCGAGTGCCCTGTTAAATCAAGCATACAATACCAGCTTTTATAAGAAAGCCTCTCAAGACCCCTGTGATAAGTGGCACACTTCTGTGATCTGAACATGAAAGACCACAAAGAAAGAAAGCAGAAGAAAAGAAGAGGAGGGTTGAGAAATGTGTGTGAATATGGTCTTAGGATCATTTATTTTTTTAATTTGCTGCAGAGCTTCATGTGCTCGACAGGGGACATGTGGGACAAAATGACTTGACTTTTACTTTCTTGACTTGCACACTTTGATTATCAGAGCTGAACAACCTGCTTAACAGCACTTCACTTCAGTGCTCATGCATGTCTTTGCATATTAATATTTCTTCTGATTCCACATGCAACTTTTCCACAGAGGGTGATAAGGAAACTAACAAGTCCAATCTGACACTGAGCTTCAGGCTTTCAACATATTCCAGCTTTCTTGCTCTGAGGAACATGTACTTTTTAATTACTTCCAAAATTGCTGCAAATTACTGTTAGAAAAATGCAATTTAAACATAAAAAGTACTTGAGATTGGCTAAAAAAATTAACATTTTGTAAGTCCACAACAATAACTAGAACATTTGTGTTTTTTGAGAATCCTCCAATTTAATTTGAGATACATTTTGAACATAATAATAATAATAATAATAATAATAATAATAATAGTCCATCTTTACCATTTCAAATGTATAGGAACAATTGTGTATGATGTATTAGCAAGCTACACTCTGACCCTCTTGCATCCACATAGTATTTACATTTTTGGTTGAAAACTGGATAAAACAGTGGTTAGTTAATGTCAAAGTACAAATTTGAAAACAAAATGATCATAGCTGATAGAAAGGACGACACTGAAAAGAAAGAAAGACAGCAAAAACACCCTGATCCCCCGTGAGTACATCACAGGAAGCCTCTGTCTCCTCTGATATGTGTTGTCTAATAAAGTCTCTTCTGTCCTTTTCAACCTTGATTTACTTGCTTAAACGCGGCCAACAACAGCATATCTTTCCTGTCCTCCTTTCTTCTCCTCTTTACTCCCTTCACACACTCACCATCCACCAGGCACAAACAGCCTTCTCTTTCATTCCTGACACTCCTGTTTTCTTCTCGTTGCTCCCACCACTCCTCGCCCTGTGGGAGGTAGAAGGAGATTTATAGAGGATGAAGTGATATCATTGTTGGTGGTTGTCCTCTGAGCGGCCCCTTTGAAATACACACGTGCGCACACACACATAAAAGGAGAAATGATGAGCTATCAAATGCATGCAGGTGACTGAACAAACAACAAAGGGACACACATGCAGGCTACACGCACACGTAAACACAGACACACACAGTTAGACATTAAATTTGACACTCTCTTAGCTTTCCCCTGCTTGCTGTCAGGAGAGTTTGTTCCCACGCCATAGGGAGTATGTCCCATGACTGGTCAGCTGTGTGTTTGCGTGTGTGTGCTGTGTTGAAGTGTTGTATCGTAGGAACACCAGGTCTCCTCCTTGGGGCTTAAACCCGTGTTTTGAGGTCATGAAGTCCTGCTGGCGACTGAGAGGATTTGCAACCCCCTCCCAACTCCCTACACACACACATACAGACACTCTCTCACCATCATTTATCTCAGGCATTGTTGGTAAATGGGTTGAATTAGTTCAGTGGTTCTCAAACTTGTGATACCAAGTACCACTTGAGAGAACATTGAGCTCTGGAAGTAACCCCATTATCGGCCAAAGTTAAATTACAGTAAATATGCCAAGCAAAGATATTAGCGAGTGATAAGGTATTTCTAATTATTTTTATAATCGTTTCATCGGTTTGAAGGTTTTTTCATTATTAAAACAAGTTGATTTGAATTGTTTCAGCTTCTTAAGTTATAACAAAGAAATCATTACAACTCAATCATTTGACATTTACCTTTCTTGAAAATCAGTTTTTGCTGTAGAATATCTTGTTAGGAACAACGTTTCTAATTAAAATTAGATTTTTCTTTAATACAGTTTGACAGTATATCTGGTCTGCATGTACCATCAGAGGATGCTTGTGTATCACTGGAGGTACCGAATTAAAAGCAAAATATCCAAAGAAATATTCAAATAGACATTGCAAGAATTCAGAGGTCCCAAAGTCTCTCTCTCTCTCTTCAGATGAAAAAATTTTTTTGTTTGTTGAACAACTTTGTTACAATCTATTGTTACAATCATATCGCACTTGCTATATCTGGCAAAAATAATAGCAATAATACTTTTTTTGACCATATCATGCACCACACAAGTCTCAGTAATACTGTCTCTTTCCATGTTCTGCTTCCTCAGAGAGCTGCTCCTGTATGAATGTGTCATGCATGGTTCAGTGTACGCCATCTCAAATTTGGCAGAGTGGAAAATTCTTGCCAGTTCTCGCTCATTTGTATGCCCTTGTATAATTATTATTATTATTATTACCTGGTTATCGCCTTCGTTGTCACCTGTTTGTTGACCAAAAACAAGAGTATCACCTCATGGCTATCTGTTGTTTTAGAGGTCTTTACTGTGTCCATACACTCTAAAGTCATGATTTTATGATCTTTCTCTAAATGTGCTTCATAACTTCATAACAGAAAGTAAATAATAATGGTAAATATGTGATTGTGTATTTACAAGTCCCTCTCATTTTCTTCCCTCTGGGACAATAAAGTTCATCTTGAATCTTGAATCTTGTATATTCTAATGATGGGATTATTTTTGAGCCCTCAGAATAGAATTTAAGAACTCTGACTCTTGAATGTTTTCTTCACATCAAAAAATGTATCCATCCAATACTTTGGCAACTTTACTCATATTTGCACTGAATGCAAACACTGACATACATGCAAAATACAAGCATTTTAGGGTTGTTATGTGTGTGCTGTTAAATTTAACTTAATTAATACCTACATTGTTCCACATTATCCACATGTTACTTTTAGTGTTGTTTCCCTGTTGGTCCACCAGCCCTTTGTCCTCACATGACCTTGACTATGCGTGTGCAATTTATATGGTTTAATTTTCATTTACACTGGCTGAGGATAAAACCAGAGCCATTGATCCAATTTGAACCAATAACAATACGATTAAGACTGAAGGACGGATGAAAGTGATTCTGTTCAAAGTTAAAAACAACAACAAATACGGTTATAGGTTTGGATGGATTGCAAGAGAATTTTTTGAATCATTAAAAAGAACTTTTAAGTTAGTGTGACATTATTCTGGCAGATTCGTGTAAAAACAATGAAGCCTTTATTGTGAAAGATGAAGTGAAAAACAAATGGAGCTTATATCAAAACAAATCCAACTTCCAACAATCAATTAGTTTTATTATCATCATTATTATTATTGTTATTATTATTGTTATGTATTATTGCTATGAACAGGGATCACATTATTTTAAATAGTGAATCTCACTTGCCCTAGTCCTGTCTCTTAATCTGATTATTCTGAAAGTGTTTTTTTGGGTGAATCGAGGACAAGGATTAAAGAATTGGATCAAAGGGTTGTTTTTCAAAAACGAGTATTAATTCTGTTACAATCTCATTGTTATGCAGCATTGTGGCTTCAGTGCGGTACTGAGCTCCACTTGACTGGTTCTGGTTAGTGTTGTTTTGGTGCAGTCAGACAGATGATGAAATGTGCTTATACTGTATGTGTTTGATGCATACCTGAAGAGCCAGCTGTGATATACCTGATAGCACAGCTGTGCATTCTTAATAGTATTAGGTTGTGTTTCATGTTAAACTTTACCTCCAGATACAGTCAAATGTCTTTTCAAAGCAGTAATTCGCACAATTACCGCAAAGGCCGCTGAGGTCGATCACTTGTTGTGATGCCGCTTCAGCCGTTTTACTTGGGCGGAGCTAACAGCTAAGTTAACAGGTGTTAAATTGTACAAGTGTTCCTTACTTTGTCATCTACAGTGTAGAACCTAAAATACTTGAAGAAGACCCCACGTTAAGTAATAAAGCAGAGAACAATTGGTGTCACTGTCATATTTTTCTGATGATTGAAGACCAAGCTGTGCTCACAGCGCCTCCTACTGAACAACACTGTAATTTAACTGTATAGTTGTTGAGCTAAACTTGAACTCATTGATGGGAATTGTTGTTTGTCAGTGAATCAAAGTTTGCCGTTTGATCCAGTTTCTAGATGGAGAGCTCAGTCTATGTACACGCCATGATCTTTTGAAGACTTAAATCAAATTATATCTTATTATGAGAGATTGTCTTTGTGGAGCTAGCAGCAGTCTCTTTATTACATAGAGCGCTTCAGGGGCCGTTATTGCAGACAGTCTGGAGACCGAACACTTTTTACAGGCTGCAAAACTTCTGCTTTGTCATTCCTTTAAATGTGTTTCTGATCTATGACACACTAATGAAAACAAAATATTGAACATTATTTATAAAAGAAGAAGAAATTAATTTAAATAATTAAATAATTTCAAATATGTGATGATTAATTCTAAGCAGAAATGTGGACAGCATGCGCTAATTCCAGAACATACTATCTTTGATTCTTTTCAAATGTCAATTTTCAATTTAATGGTCATTGATTGTGTCATGGAAGTGTGATCCTCACTCAGTGCGTTTACATGCGTGTTAAAAGTCCAATTTTAGCCGGACTAAGACAATAATTCAGTTTTCTTAATGTTATGTAAACACGTTAGTACGACTAAAATCGAGCTAGTCTTAGTCGGACTAACATACCTGGATAATGCGATTCATAGTTTTTCTGCGACGTAAACGTCAACAGGAAACAATCCGTCAATACACACTAGCTTGTATAGACGGATACAGCGCTACCTACTGAGGCGGAGTTAGACGTACACGGTCAATAAATCGATTTTCTCCTCTGCAAGTTTTTCCAGTTGCCTGCCTTAGTCGGACTACGGCCTCAGCTCCATTAATCTGTGCATGTGTACGTACTGAGTGCTAAACCAGTCAAGATACTTGCAGCTTTCATCTCCCTCCTGATGAGAAACAATCATGGTGTGTCATATGTCCGCCCTTGACACGGCATGTGAGGCCACATGGAGAGATCCTTGAGTTTGAGCCTCTGAAACTGTACATGCTGTCAAAATCAACAGACTTATCAGACACAGACGGTCACATCTGGAGGGCACCTTCATCCTCACCATCTCCTTGATTAGTCTGACGCTTTCGAGCAACAATAACTGTCACTGTTGACAACCTGTTGTTCTGCACCCCACGGAAAGGGGATGACGACCCTGTTGACTGCTCAGTGAAGTGGTATTTATAGTTCTGCACTCAGACAAATATTCAGTCATTCCGGTATGTAATCAGAAACAAGTGTGTCCAATGTTTTCTGTGAGGCACACTCGGAAATGAAGCGACAGGTTATTGGCGTGCACACAAAAGAGAGGCAAGATGTGCGCACACTGTGTTTAGATACACACTCGACTCGACAGGACACCATAGAATTGCCTTAGCTTGTCAGTTTGTGTCTCTGCATGAGTTTGTGGATGCAGGGCAACCCGTTGCTGATACGCACAGTGTTGCTCTGCGGCGCTTTACTCTATATTGAATATTCAAAATGCCTTGTCAATTTTCCAATAGGTTTTTGGAAATGTCGACAAAGGATTCAGAAGCTTTTATGTACTCACTGGTTCATTTATTTTAATTTAACTTATCTTTAGAAGACATTGATCAGGTGTATATGAGTCAAATGTTGTTTCTCTTAAAAGTACTCTGATAATACTTCCTCAATAAGTCCTAAATACTGAATTGCACAGTATACACACCCTCCGTATGTGCTGCTTGGACAGGAGCTGGTCAGAGCTTGAGTTTGACAAAAATATCCACATGTAATCACCAAGAATCAATGTCATGCACACACACACACACTCACCCCCAACCTCCCAAAAAAAAGACAAATGTCAGAAAGCATTGATTGCAACATTGTGAACAGGAGCCCACAGGCAATTACAGGTTTTGTTTGTGTCTCGACGAAAATAAAAACTGACATTGTATTTAAAGGTCAAAATGTGTGCATGTGTGAGTGTGCTTGTGGCAAAGTATGACAGAAAAAAATACAGCAAAGCAGGAGAAAGTAAGGTACTTTAATTATTAGTTATACTTATTATTTAGCTTTTTCTTTTGTTGTGCAACCATGTAAAATGTGCGGTTTGATTACAGTAACAATGAGCCTCATCAAAGAAGAACCATGCAGTTTTATAATAGACAGATTAATTAATATAAAGGTCACTAGAGGTCCCAAATTCTTACACATTTGCCCTTAAAGTGGGACAAGGATCTTTGTGGCGTTCATGAATGTTCTCAACCTTCATATGATCACAGACATGCACCTCATGAACAGGTGGAGCTCATCCATCTGAAAGGATGGATGACGGCTCACTTATGCAGTGAAGTGGCCCAAAATCCACAATAAGGCAAGGGCAATTTGGGATTAAATGCTGTGTTATAGGAACAATGGAACATGGAAATGTTCTTTTTTCCTGCATAAAGGCCTGTACAAGAACAGAAAAATAAGTTCTCTATACCGGGGCTGTGAGAAACAAATGACGTCATGATTTTCTTGCAACTTGCTCTTGACACATCGTCTGGGCAACTATTGTTACCCAGACTTCTGGCCAGAAATATGAAGTGGGCGTTGTTAGTGTGGAAATGTTGCAATTCCCTATAAGCACTTCCCAGGAGTTCTGCATTTGAGATTCTCATAGTGTATGACATTTCCTGGCCAGAATTAACTTTATTCCTGTTCTTGCTACCTCAGGAGTATGGATAGGCCTTTAGATGTTCAGTATGACATCATCCCACAGTTTGATCTTTCAATTTCAATTACAGAAGTGAAATCCTTTCTTTGTTTCCTTTACTTATATACTGTATATTGACTTCCCATTTTAATAGGATCTTTACTGACGTGCTTGCTATTAGTGTCTATTTTATTAAATCTAAACCAACTGATGTTGGTCTGTGGCATTAGTAAAAGGTACAGGAGAAGCTCTGACATTGTGGGGAATTAATCTCAGTTTTAATCTGCCGATTACAGTCCCCTCCGGTGCATGTGCACACACACACACTTTATCAACAGCCTCTTTATTATTATGTGACAATCCCCTCTGAGTGAACCTGCCCCCCTCAGCCTTTTCTCACACGTCACCAGCTGAAATCTGCAGACACATACAGTATTGCACTGTGTGCACTCTGTAGTCCCATGTGTAATCTGTGATGCAGAGTCTCTTCACATAATCATATGTGCACTTACACGTGTGCATGCATGACGACACACAGCTTTTGACCCAAGGCTGACCCTGTTTAGCATATCATCGATTTTAACGTTAAAATACAGCCTCAGTCGCACACACACACACACACACACACACACACACGCACTGACGTACGTGCATTCATACAAATTATTAAGATGATTAAGTATTAATCCGTCTCAGTGTCCCTGATAAGACAACTGGAATATGCTGACTTTAATCACATGTCAAATGAATGATACTGGGATTACACAGCTCAACAAATGTGTGTGTGTGTTGTGTAATCACATGTAATCTGCAATTAAACAAACACTATGTCAGAGGGACTCGTATAATCCCTCTGACAGCAAAGACAAAGACAGGTAATGTAGTGAAGACGCCACATTATCAGTGAGAAGGGTTAGGGTTAAAATCCTCCAGATTTTATAGAACAGAAATTAAAACATGTATATATACAGTATATATGTGTGTGTGTATATATATCTATATATGTAGATATATAGATATATTATGTGTACATATATATAAAACAGTTTTTAATCACAGGAATTGTGATTATAATGGAGAATTGGGAAATTAACTGAAGCCAGTGAGTCTGGATGGTGCAGCATTCGCTTGAGATCGGATCGCTATGTCATGATCCTCCTACAGTTCTCTCTCTCTCTCTGTGTCTGTGTGTGTGTGTGAACACTTGCCATAGTTAATCCCTGTGAAACTGATCGCTTCTCTATCTCTCTCCCATCTCTCCCTGCTGCCACTATTCATCATTCCTTTATCAGCTTTCAGTTCCGCCTCAGTCTTCATATAAGCAGGTCACCAGCCTCGAATACACACATCCACCAACTCCACAAACCAGTCAGAGGGAACTTGTGTCTGCACTGAAACATCAGCGAGTGTTCTTTGTTTCGTCCAAAACTCTCATGCTGTCGGCTGCTAGTCTTAAATTTTACTCATCCTGTTTAACCTCCCAAATCTGCCCAAAGAAATGTGTCTCTTCTGTTTTTTGAAGCGCTTCAGTAATAATGTTTTGTTTGGTTGTTTGCTTGATTGCATGTCTACCTTCGTGTAAAGATGTGTCTGTGTTATTCCCGTAGCATTTGCTTTTCCTATAACGAGGCTTTTCATCAATAACAAACATGTCTTGAGTGAGTTTAGTTATATGATACATTTGAATGTGTGTGTGATGGGACGCCATCTTGGCTCCAAAAAGCAGCGTTGGACTGGAGCCAGGATGGCAGATGGTTGCTTGTCTGCAGGGTTTGGATTCCTACAGGGTCTCTAATACAGCAAACAGACAACTGGGAGGAGGGAAATGCTGATATTTATTGTCTCTCTGTCTTTCCTTGTTTAATCTTTCTTCATCACTCCTTATTTGACTTTCGAGTCTCTCACTCCTTCCCGATTCACAATCATTTAAGCTTTTCCTGCTCATTCTGTCTGTCTTATTTTGTATTATCTCTATGTTCTAATTTTTAAATGATGGAATAATAATATTATACAGCTTGAAACTTAGGCTTAAATGATTTCTGAAATGATTTGTTTCTGACCTAAAAAAAACAACCATATATGATCACTGCTCTCGTTCATGCATTCACTTCTGTATCCCTTTGTCCTTTTTTTCTCTTCTTTTTTTCTCGTATTCACCCCTTGTTACTATAACTTTTTGCCTTTGCGGTATTTCTCTGTCTCTCTCAATATCATCCCTCTCATCCTCTCCATCTATCTCTCATTTTGCTGCATCCCATTCTCCTTTCCATCTAGTTTTTTCCCTCTCCTGGAGCAACAGTATGTGTACACCCGGTTGCCGTGGCAACCGGAGGAGGCCACATGAGCGGGTGGATGAACAAAAGACCCAGAGAGACCCTTTTCCAAAGAGAGAGAGAGAGAAAAGGAAAATCAGATTTCATTTTTAGGCGAGGGGTTTGTTTGTGTGTGTGTGTGTGTGTAATATGAAATGGAGGAGGGGAGGATGGATGGATAGCGTAGGTGAGGTGAGTTCATAAATGAATGACATACAGAGAGAGAGAGAGAGAGAAGAGGGGGAAGGGAGATGTGGTTAACAAAGCTAAAAAAAAGAAGAAGAATTAGAAAAGGAAAAGCCTAACAATGCAACAGAGCAGCAGATGTAAACCTGCAGCTGTTGCATCATCACGGCCAGAGGAGGTGAAAAATCACAGTCTGACAGTGTTCATGTAGATCACGCTAATGACACCACGTTGTTTCATTGTAAAGCAGTAGTTTGCAATGTACGACTGCAGTGATTTGTGTTGAGGGATCCTGAAGAATTGCACTGCATTAGGAGGATCTGCTTAAGCAAAGGTTACCAACCTACACGTCTGGTTGTATGATAAATGTGAGGTCCGTGGAATGAGGAACAAATCCAGAAAGATAAGGAGTATGAAAATGTGTGCATATACAGTACGTGTTAGTGTAGTGAATGCGGCCTGGTGATTTATTCATTTATCAACAATCTCCTCTAAGTCAGATTCAAAGATGTTCGGCTTAGAATATTAATCTTAAAGACAATTTAACTTCACATACTTGAAGAAAGAAATCCAATTAAATCTGAGATGTACAATGGGCCTGTCCCTGCATAATTGTGAAAACAATCACTCGTAGTGAAGTGTGACATCTGAAGTGACAGTCAGAAAAACACACAAGTGACTGGGAGAGGAAAGTGTGTTGCAGGGAAGGAGAAGGCGTGAGTTACATTTGTTGAGTTACTTACACAAAGTGCCCGTTTTCATAACTTTTAATAGCCACCAATATATGATATACAGCGGCCACTGGCAGTACATTCACATGTTAACATCGCTGTGAGTGTATACAATATAATTACCCTTTGAATTAATTTGTTTCCTTCAACTATTGTATCTGTAGAGAAAACAACCTAATGCATCTATAACTACTTTAATCAGCATCCAGCTGCATAACTTGGCTGGTAATTATGTTGCCCTAGTTACTGCTCATTTAGTTTCGCTTGTTCGGCTGTAACCTTGCAATAATTATAAGAGGAAAGATATTACACTTGGGGAAAATGTCAGATTGACTTCTACTTCAAGCCTTGCCTTCATTATTTGGGCTTGTTGTTTAGATTCATGCATAGAAGAAGGCAAAACAACAACAGAGGAGAATCTTCTAGTTTCAGTTTCTATGACACAGACCCTCTCTCTCTCTCAATCATCCATACAGTCATGACCCTAATTGCTCCCGTCAAGTTCATTACACTTTAAAATCTGATTAACATTCTCACGAGTGGCAAATGTGCTCACACACTCCTGTTTGTAAACATATGGAGTCCTGATCCTTCTCACAATATACAGATAGGCCCTTCAGGCACTCGTGGAAGAACCATATTCAATTATCCTGCCTATTAAAAGTTGTCAGGGCCGTGTGTGTGTGTGTGTTAGCTGCAACAGGACAGCCTTATGCAAATATAATTACACCGATTAAACCACAGAGACACCTCAAGGGGGGGTTGCCCGGAAAGACTGGCAGCAGTTATGAACGCTGATGTGTGTGTGTGTGTGCCATAGGGTAGAGCTGGTTCCACACACACACACACACACACGGGTATGTAGATTTTCTGTGCGCATGTGTGGGTGTTGACATTCTGGGAACACTGTTCTCTTTGCACCCTCTCCTCCATCCTCCTCCCCCCATTAGCACCACCACCATCACCCCATCCCCCAAAGCCTGCCTGCCTCCCTGTCTGTCTGTCTTCAGGGAGTTGAAGGAGCTCAAAGAAGAAGCTTGGGAGTGTTTTTTTTTTTCTTTGGGGAGAGATGGAGGAAGGGATGAGGGCATGAGCAGGAATGGCAGCTGAATTTAAAGGAGTGTACAGATGAAAGAGAGACTGACTGAGTGGTGCTCAGGAGCGAATTAACTGCCACTTACACACACATACCTGCAGGAATAAAGAGGGAGGTTTTTGTAGCGTGTGTGTGTGTGTGACTGACCAGTATCATGAATAAAAGCTGTGAAGTGTCAGATTAATAGGATGTCTTTCTTTTCCTCTTCATAGTTAAATTGCTGCCCTGATGAGATTGATCTTGTTGAACTTGGTTTGTGACGATGTTTTAGGGAGGCAACAACTTGATGATTTATGATTCTATATGACACTTATCCTTGGATTCATCAATTGCATCAGTATATAAAATGGTCAGCATCAGTTGTCATATTGCAGAATGTTTGAATGTTGGCGCAGTATAGGTAAAAGTATGACCTATTATGTTAAGTATATGCTAATTATTGTCTAAGACTTACACGTTAACACAAAATTATTGTTTTTATTGTTAAAACGGTATCAATCAACCTCCATGCCGTATTTACAGCCACTTTTTAATTTAAATGATTGATAATCATAATATATCACTCGATTTAAATGTGCCTAGACAGTACAATGACAATAAAGTCTATTCTATTCTATTCTAGTCTAGTCTATATTATTATATAACCTGCCATTTCAAACAGGGCTGTTTGCATAGTTAAAGCAATGTGACATTTCAATAGTTTAATAGTTATTCTTCACCATCTTCTGTAAAAATCCAGATTAAATTTACCTACAGAAGTCGATGTGATGGACATGTTCAGAAGAGAGAACGCGTCACTCAACTGACTTAATATTTTCTGACATTTCCTAGTGATCCCCTCCCCGATCTCCTAAACAGATTGACAGCCACTAGTTTTTTTCCCCAAGGGCTAACACCAGCTGTGAAGTCTGTCAGACTACGTTTACCCTTGAGAAACTCTAGCTGCTCATCCAGTCAGAAGAAAATGAACCAACATTTTTGGGACACTGTCTTCAAAAACTTCTCTCCCTGTCACACGAGATAAACTGTTCTCAGAGTCCAAGTGTATCTCAGACATTAGCGGCGACTGGATTTGTTTTTCCTTCAGGACAGTGACATCATACACTCTAAAGAGACTATTTCTGTTCATACGTATTCCATTTAAGAGGTGTTGATTTCTCATAAGGAAATCCTTGTTTTCCTTCCTTGTTTTCTATGAACACTGAGTTGCACATGTTTAGATACCAGTGGGCTGCAACTGTGTCTAACATCTGCAAGGAATAATTAAATCTACGCCATGCAGACCATAACTGACCTCGCAAAGTATGACCCACTCTGTGTTTGTTGTTTTTTTTTGCTTTGCTTTTTAGAATGGGTCATTTTTGCACACACACACCAATTAGTGATAGTGAATTTGTCCTCTGCATTTAACCCATCTTTATTACACACCAGTAGTAAACACACAAACAGCTGAGTGCAGCAGTGGGCTGCACTTATCTTTGCCCAGGGAGAAATGGGGGATTGGGGACCTTGCTTAGGGGCACCCCAGCCCTTGACCTGTGCCAGGATTGAATCAGCGACCTTCCAGTTACAATTCCTTTCCTTTTAGCCATGGGCTGAACAATTTGGGTAAACATCAAATTAAGTACAGCCTCTCTCCAGCCACAGTCTGACTGATGGCAAACCTATAGGATTTATCTGACCTCTACTCACTTTGCCACATGTGGGTTTATTTCTCAGCAAACTTTAGGTCCTCTCTCCTCTCCTCTCCTCTCCTCTCGTCTCCTCTCCTCTCCTGATAGTCAGTAAGCAGATGCTTGGGAGGGGAAAATGCCACTCTTCTTCTCCTCCCTCCTGTGCGTCTGTCACTCCATTTCTCTCCCCTTTAAATTCCCTCTGATTTTCCTTCCCTCTGTTCCCAGTCGTGAAGTCTCCAAGTGAAGAAAATGCTGTCAAGTGTGCAGACGTCCAGCTTGCATTCATCCTTCTCTCCCTTCCTCCACAAACCTGTTCTCCCTCCTGATGAGATTATTAATCCATATTCATGCGCTGATTATTGAACCGTGCCCTTTATTAACTGACATGATGTGAGTGTGTTCCCAACTCAACAATTCATTCATCTTCCATTCAAACATTTTCCCTTTTCCATGACCCTATAACCATGAACTAGTTTACCCCTTTCCTTTATTCCTCCACCTAATTCCACCCCCACTCCATGCTCCCTGCTTTCTTCAGTCTCAACCCCCTTCTCTTCACCTCCTTCATTTCATCTCCTCCTCCTATTTTCTGTTTGCTTAAGGACAGGACTTGTGGGGACACAAAGAGGAGAGACGGATTGATGGAGGTAAAACAGGAGAGAGAACAAAATATGATATAAAATACAGTACATAAAACCTGTGTTTCTTTTTATTATTATGTGCCTTTAAACCACTGTGCATCCAGTGAACATATATATATATATATATATATATATATTTGAGATAGATGGATTTAGAGGGTTATTTAGAGGATCCATGTGCATGTAATGTTGTCATTTTTCATGCATTATTTCCTGTACCTCCTCTTCTCTAGCTTAAGTTAAGTTAATGTGGAGGAAATAAAAAGTTCTTTTCAAGACTTTCTTTGTATAACACATTTGATACAAAGGGCTTTGCAGGATTAAAACAAAACAAGCGCAAATAAAACACATAAAATCGTACATAAATCACAAATGTAGCAGAAGAACAAAAACGAGGGAATTAGAGAGTGAGGATCTTAGATCTGCTTTATACACAGACTATAAAATACATTTTAATTTAAATGAGTAATAATACATCAAACAACGTTCATCGAATGACTGGAATATAAATCAAGCAAATCTAACTTTGATTTTGTCTCTCACCATACAGATTGTTACTAACTGCAAAAAAAAAACTTTATTAATGCAATTATCAGCCAATCATAGGAGAATTATGCATTTTTTTTAATATGACAAAAACCGAAAAATGGCAAAGAAAATGCCTTGTTGCTTGGAGAAGTCGGACTGTGTGGAGTTGTCAGAAGGGCTCCGATAACTCCCATTACTGACCTTTCACAACGGAGCAGAACGGACAGCGCATTCAGCCTGGAGGTGCGGAGGCTGCGAGAGCTGAAGGCCGCATCTGCTCCAGACTCAAATCAGCTACACACACATGAACCAAACCTGACCAGGTGAAGACCTGAAAAACATTCTGATGCACGTGATGCAGTTAGAATTCAGCATAGCAAACAGCTGCCACTGTAATGGGGTCAGGAAGGTTTCTTTGGCAAAACTTTGTTCTCCTTAATGCGATGATTATCGCTGATTATTTGAATGCCACAGCCTTTCTGAGTGTATCGCTGATTGTGCGCATCCCTTTATTGTCGCACTTTACCACTCTCTAATGACTGCGACTAAGTAAGAAAACTTCACATTGGTTTTTATTAAACATTAATATGAGCTTGGTGTACTTGAGTAGAAAAGACAGAACACAGCTGGGTAATGAAAGAAAGAGATTTATAGCATGAATGTGCAGCTGACAAATCTGCAGAAATGACTTTACTTATTGGTCTCGACGTGGAGCAGCATTCCAAAACGAACAGAGAACTAATACGACAAAAAACTATGTTAAAACTGCAGATAAACAACAGAGAAAACTCCATCCTCAGGTGAAGTTATATTCTACTTTTATTTTGAGAGCATAAAGAATGTGTATAGACTCATCAGGAGATACATTCATACATTAATTCATAATATAATTTCACCTGAAGATGCAGTGCCGTAGGTTGTTTTTTTTTCCATAATTGATCTGCAGTTTTACCATCTAACATGACTCTGGACGTTTCGTGTTTTTAACACGTCAGACCAGCTGGAGTCATGCAGCGCTTCCTTCCTCATATAAAAAGCAGAGGGAGAAACTACCATTATTAGTACAGTTCACTGCTTGTCGAGAGTAAGCTGAAAGAACACTCCCCTGCCTAATGTCATCACAATACCAATCCTGGGTAACTTTACAGTGGAGATGCTGGGGATTGAACGCCGGACCTTATACATGCAGAGTACCTGCTGCACCACTGAGCTACAGCTCCTCCTTAACGAGGAATTTATACATATATATTGAATATACTTGCAATCTTACAACTATAGATCCTAATAACTCCTATCTAGCGATCATTGATTATACGTACATAGTAAACCTGGTAGTTTTGCAAATTGGCTCAATTTAGAGACAAAATGTACAATATTGTCTTCTAAATTCATTTTATTCTACGATTCTGTGTATGATTTTATATTTGACGCATTTTTGTAAGCCAATTTAGTTGCATTCAAGTTATTATTTGGTTGGCATAGTAATGTATATCGTTAGAATTATCTCCTCAAAAATGATTTGCTTTTGTTTGAATAAATTAGTCACCACATTACTAAGATTTACCACAATATATTGATAGATTTATAGTCCCTTTTTTTTTAACCCCTGATGTTAATTTTGTTCATGTTAATCTTCTCACTGCTGTGTGAACACTGACAGTATATTTGGTTTCATCTTTAGATTGTTGTTTGGGGGCAGATACATTTACAAATGTCCTGTATAAGTGAAACATCAACTTGACAATGACAATTATCATGATTAATTATAATACTGTGTCTAAGTAAAAAGTTGTGGCAGTTGTGGGGAGAGTGTATAAAGAAAGGCAGTGGAAGTGCAATGATTGTCGTCAAGCAGCGGGAGCTGGACTTTGACAGCTGACTTTTTGTGCAGCCAGAGCCGCCTTCTTTAAATAATAAATGCTTTGATTACAAAAGACCTTGAACGTGTTCGGCAAAGCAGCTATTCCATCTGAAATGGGAATATTTCATTGCAGCAGAGTGATAAAGCCATCAGAGGCAAACGCAGCCGGTGTCAAAAGCTGTGGTGGCGTTTACTGTAAAGGATTTTTAATCTCTGCACTATCAGCCACCCACAGCAGTTTATCATCAACGCTGGGAACAAGGAATCTGCAGCAGAATCTGCCACTGTGATATAACTTGAATGTCATGCCTCCTTGAAAATGACGTCCTGAGTATCCACTCATTCCTTTTCCATATTGACTCACATTCTTTCTCACTGGATAACAATCAAAACAGGTTGTCTCATCCTTTCAGAGGTCAAGATTTATCATTAAGAAACAACTTATCGCCTCATAGGATACAGCTTTATAACACATTATCATCCATTGACCCAACACTTCTCTCATAACAGTGACTGTTGTAATTCTTTGTGATCGAATGAGGTTAATTACTTACAGTTAGAATGACAAGCACATAATGTTGAAGCCTGTGGACAAACAGTGAAAACTAAAAACTTAGGAAAATGTCATGATAACATGAGCTACTCCATGTACTATTAAATTGTGTTTTTTTAACTTAAACGAGTAGTGCATAACATTTCAAATGAGTCCAGGTTTCTCAGTATAGCAGTGTTCAGATCATGTGACTTGTGTTACATCAGACGGAGGCAAAAGCAACAACCAAACACTTCTTGTCCCCACCCATCCCTGCACTGCTGGTGTGTACACATGAACACTCACTCCCACAATCAGGGTTAATGTTACAACAGAGGCAAAACAACAACAAAATCACCAAAAGTTACACAGTGCAGCTTTTATTCTCTAGTTAACAAAAGAGCCACTGCCTTGACTATTTTTTTTATTATTAATTTGAAGTTCTAAACATGCAGCTTTAAACCTGTATAAGCTCATGATTAAATGTGTTTCCTCTTTACACACTAGACACGTATTAATGTCACAGTGAGCCAAAAAGCTTCACTTTGTACTGAGCACTTGTTTCTTCATTTAGATCTCAGTGGGGTGTGGGTGGACATAGTCATACGTGCCCCGGTCTCCTCTTCTCTCTCAGCTTCACCGCACAGTTGGAGTGGGTTAACAGGATTATGGAGACATTTTACATGGGGTCAGGAGGAGAGCCAAATGCACTGACAGTGACTATATTATGGTATGTAGTGTGATAACACTCAACGTGCTGTTTATTTAGGTCAGATTGGAATTTTCTTTGATATGAAAGTACACGCACGCAGGGGAGGGAAATGTGCTTTGTTGTGCGAGATGGATGGATGGATGGATGGATGGATGGATGGGGGTGATGTGGGGAGTGTGCTTCTTGATGTTGAATGGTGATCTAAGAAACTGAGTCTGGATCATAAGGGAGTTGATGATGCCATAATCTACTTAATCTGATTGAGGCCATGGTTGTCTTTACAGACTCAATAATTGATAGCACCATCTGCTGTGGAATCAGTCTGCCACACATAAGGAATTAGGTTACAGCAACACTGGATAATAACATTTTATCTTCCTTTGCCATAAGGAGGATCATATTAGAAATTATATTTTACACTTCATCCATCACAGTCACAATTGTATGAGTGTCAACATTTGTTCTTTATTTTGAATTTGCAGAAATTCAGATTCTTCTGCAAATATTGTCTCAAATGTAATGGATATTGGACTTTTTTTTTTTAACATAGAATGGAACGTCCCTTGTTTAATTAATTTAGTTAACCTCACTTTAAATATCAACTCTGATTGGTTAGAGGGACGAGGATCATTTAAAAAGTGCAGTATAAGATGGAGACAAAGACATTGAGACAGCTGCAAACAGAGATATCCCAAATAGATTAAGAAGTGGGAATAAAAGCCTCCATCGTGACCACTGTAGATAAACTCTCCCTCATAAATAGCAACCTAAACTTTGCATCTTTTCATTTCCTGCAGGTAAGAAGTGGAGATGCTGGGGATTGAACCCAGGACCTTGTACATGCGAAGCACACGCTCTACCACTGAGCTACATCCCCTCCTGTTACCACTGCTGAAGGCACAGTGAGTGTAATTATGTGTGTGACTGCTGAGGGAAGCTAAAAGTTTCATTAACCCCAACATGACATGGCAGATATGTGATACACAGCACTTTCATGTCTGTGCATTAGAGCACACCCGTCTCATAATGGCCGTCAGTGGCCGTGTAAGGTTTTAGTGGCCACAATTGAATGAATTATATTGTGCTCTGTTGTTGAAGTTGGCTTGAGTGCTTCTCATTGGTGAGGCGTCTGATTTCTTTCATGATGATGATGATGATGAAGATGATGCTACACATAGTTGGTTTCTGTCAAAATTGCATGGTTCTCTCAGCTGCTCTCACAACATTCCCATATACAAGCACTATCAGGAAACACATTAATAAAAGAAAGTGTGAGCGCTTGACCTATTATATCAGATACTAAAACAACTTTAGCATTATCAAGTAGACACACCCCTGTGATAACACACCTGCTTAATGCTGACAGAAGAGACTACATCTGCGATGTTAGTGATTGTGATTAGGGTTACGGTTTGTTGGTGGTTTTTTCTGCTTCTCGCCACAAGTCATGATAGAGCAATAACTTTTGGATTTTGCCCTGTTTTTCTTGTTGTTGTCTTCTTCATCTTTTGTTTTTTCATTAGATTTAGTTTTTATTGGTTTTTATTTTTGTAAATGCTTTGTTTTTTTTATTTTGTATTATTAGTTTTAGTGTCAGTTTAATTTTTTTGTATTATGGAGTATTTGCCAGTTGCAAGATGCAAAAAGGTGATCAGATCTTAATTATTGTGTCTCATAATACAATTATAGTTTTATTTCAGTTAACCAAAATGTTCTTTTCTATTTTAATTTTCATTATTTCATTAGTTTTCATTAACTAAGATAACCTTGATACCAGCTTCTTCTATTATTCCATGGTCAACACTTGGGCCGTGGTAGTTTGACTTCCAATCATATCACATGGATGTGTTATTCCATCTTTGAGAAGTTACATTTAGCACAATTTCAGTCCAACTACTTTCATGTAAGTGCAGGTTTGGTCGTCTGGTTGTCATGTAAACATACTGAGTGAGGCTTCTTCATTGACTCACCTTCTGTGCGGGGTTTCACCCTCTCAGAGCTTTCCCGATGCTTCTACGACGACGTGGCCAGATTTAAGTCGAGCACACGGCCCCATACGCTGAGCATATGTTCCCTCATATGTCATATGTTTCATAAAATTGCTCAAGCACTGCAGTATTTTCACCATATCCCTGCGGAACAGACGCACCGCAGGTGATTAGATTTCGCAGCGTGTCTTACAAAGCTCTTTGTGATCCTTATGATGAAGCTAATGATTTCTGCTTTCGCTCGCACTAAAGAAGAAACTGCACCACAATGCTAATTATAGGTCAAATGTCCCCTTTAATCAGACAAGGCTTCTTAATCAAATATGATGTGTGTCACTGTCGATGTGTGTATGCTTATGTGTGTGTGGCATATAAATAATTGATTGTTTACCACCATGCCCGGGCTTTCGTCGTATCATGTGCTAAGTGATCAGTGAAAACAGCACGTATGTAACATATATGATGATGGCTGTCTTGTCTTTTATGTAAATCCTGTCGTGTTAATATACACAAACAGTTTATTGCCACAGCTCAGGACTGCTGGGACTTTTTAAGCCATGAATTCAAGAACATAATAAGTGTTTTTTATGAGTTTCCCCATGATACATCTATGACATGCATGTGACGTACAGTAACTGTAATACAACCTGAAGGGATTTAAATAATCACTGCATTCTGGGATCAGTCTTGTGTGGGTTTTTTTATGTCGTCCTGAGAGAAAACCCTTCTATTCTTTCTGTTTATTTCTTTTTTTCAACCTCTGTGTGGAATCTGCTGCCTATGGGTTTCCTTTGCTCCACCTCTTATGCTCCTTTTATGACATTGATCCACCTCTGCTGTCTCTTGGGATTTTTGGAGAGCCAGTAAAATGCTCTCCCCCTTTGCTTGCCCTGTATGTTTCTGCATCATACAGGACATTTTATGGATACAGCCAACTGAAAAGATGAGTTGCCTGGTATACAGTATGTCTCTGGATGATTTGACCAGCATAGACAGCATTGTTTCAATTGCACGATGTTAGACGGTGTAGCTTTGTTGAGTTTGCTGCTCTGATTCACTGCAGATAAAAAGTCAGGTTGGTGGGGATTGAACCCAGGACCTCATCCATGCAAAGCGTTGGTATACTTCCCCACACATGCCGCGCACAATGAAGTGTGTGTCACATATCGCAGATCCGGGTATGCTCACGCATCATGGTCCTGTAGTATCTGACTTCACCATCGGGTGGCGGTACAAGTCTGGATGCAGGGAATAAGACGCATTTCTACCAAAGAAGAAGAGAGCGATGCTACTGCTCCCTTGGACACATCTGCTTGGTCCGTCAGGCAGGAGAGTCGGAGTCTCTGCCTGTTCGGGGGTTGCCAGGTCGAGGCTCAGATGACTTTCCGTGGCGACTACGTCTTCTGTTGTCGAAATGTTTTTTCTGCTTGGTGGGCGGGGCGTAATACTCCACCTCCACCACTGGAACTGCTACTCTTTGTGAGGTGAGGTGAGGGCAGGGCAGAAGTATAATAAGTCTCCTGGACAACTCCATCTCCTCAGGTTAAGAGGTTTCAGTCTCTTATCTGCTCTTAGCTCGCTCACATGCTTGCATAACATATTATTCCCTGTAAGGACGTGGTCTGGGGAAAGACATTTGGTGGTTTACACATACAATTTGTGAAATATGTTTGTGTTCTTGTCATTCACTTCATGAATTATTTATCTATGGCTTTATAAACTTGAGAGCAGATCAAAATATGTAATAGACCTGGAACAATGCGCACACTGGATTATTTAGATGGAACGGAGAAAATTAAATGGTTTAACTGAGTGTTGATCCAAATCTTCAGTCTTACCTGCGGTCAGAGAAGGAGCTCAGACCACCTGCCTCAGTCCTTTCCAGTTCCACCCTCCATAACACAGCAGAGTCCATACTTTGGGGATTAGTGGTAAAGGCTTAGGCCTGTTTGTTCCATTTCCTCCTCTGCAGAGGTGAGGGATTGTGGGTTAAATCAGCTGGAAACAAGCCAAACTGTGGTACAATAACAAGGAGCACGGTATATCACACAAGGGTGTGGAATCATTTCGAAGTCTGCTCTGTTTTAGACAAACATTGTAAGTCAAATACACATAGTCTGCACAGGATTTCTGCTCGGTGTGTTTTTATTCCTTTCTTTAGGCTGACAGTTTTATTGATAAAGTAGGACAGACATAAAATGACAGCAGAACACACACATGCACACACATGCAGATAGAGAGAGAGGGAGAAGATGGAGGTTATACTATATCTTGGGTTCAATTAGGAGAGTGAAAGCTGTTAGCTAAATGAGTGTGTGTGTGTGTGTCTTCTGGGCGCACACACACACAGTCATGTGATGTCTAAACATCCTTTTGCTGAAACGGTTTCCATTGCTCTCATTCAACATTTACCTTCAACCTCACTGAAGCATAAAAGCTTCAATGCAATACATATTTTTTGAATGTTCTGTTTACATTCAAGTGTTTTTATGCATTAATAGAAAATAGAGTCCAACTTTAGAATAGAAACAATGACTTGTTTTTGTCTGTCCAAAAACAAGGTCAGTGTCACATGCACATGTGCAGATCAAGGAGCAGCCTTTAGAGCTACGTAATTACATTTGCTGGAGGAGGTGTTGGCATGTCAATCTCGTTCTAGCTCTTTCCTCTGTCAGATCTTCTTCTCCGTCATCTTCCTCACCCAGTAAAATCCCCCCACCTTCAGCCAGTGGTCCCCAACTATTAGTCACACACTCTCATGCAGACACTCATTCAAAAACCTTTGGCGTAACCCAGGCCTCAGTCTGTACGAACATGCACACACATACAGTCGGGTACACTCACAAACGTGCATTTACAGACGTGTGACTATGCATAAACAGGCGTGCACACTGATCAACACATGCATAGACCAAAGGAGTGCAGGGTCACAGATTGCAGCTTCCTTACGTCAGGGACTGAATATTAATGTGTGGTGACAGATAAGCAGCCGTGGCAATCCCTTTAAGGCAGTGTTCCTCACTGGTTGGTGCTCCTGGTTAATTTATGCCAGTCTGAAAAGCCACTTTATGTAAATGTTGTGCTTCACGTTGAACCAGCGAAGAGGTTTGAAGGCTTCCATCAATCTTTGTGTCTGTGCATCGCAGTTTTTTTTTTCTTTGTGTCTCTTCTTGTCTTAGTGCCTTGTTTACTGAAGCGTTCTGGTTGATCTCTTTATTGTCCAACTGTGTTTGTTTTAAGCATCTTGTATAAAGCTGCTGTATATAAGATTATTCGTATTTTAATCACTTTCTGATTGGAACTTCTGCAACCTCCCCCGTTGCCCACAATGGTCTGTAAACTGACTTATACCCATAGGTGGTGGGTTGTGAGTCTGAGTCATTTCAAAGACATAATTCTCCGCACACTACACGGTCCAATGCTCGGATGCTCTACCCTCACGGATGTGATACCCTCACGAGACTGGTTTGATTTTCATCCGACCATACGATTGCCGATCTGGAGCTGGTTGTGAGGGGTTAATCCATGCTTGTTACCCCATATATACAGGATTATGCTGAAATTTGATTGTTAATCTGGGCATACACGGTGCGATTTCTTAACGATACTGACCAATACCGATTCCCATACCTGCTGCCAACACAATACAGACTCCAAAAGAAACATGAACAGAAAAGTAAAGTTTTTTCATATGCAGCTGATGGACCAAACTGGAAAATGACTGACACAAAACAAAGACTAGAGGGCTGCTTTATCAACATTACCATGTTGTCTATGAGTGAAATTCCTCAGTCTCCATTGTCTCCAATGCTCATGATGCTCGCGAGTCCCTCAATGATGAACTTGCTGTTTAGTTATGGCCAAACAACTCACTGTTTTTTACCTTTTGGTACATACTTTCTGACTGTCAACACTTCCCTGTTTCATCACAGATGAACAGCAGTTGGTCCGACTGATGACTGACCCACACATGGATCTGAACCTTCACCCTGACACTGATGTATTTGCTCACCACCCAGAAGTCACGGGTGAAGGCCGGGTGGAGTTCTCCTGAGGTGTCCGCGGCCCCAATGGTCTCTGCAGCCGTCACGAATGAAGACATCTATTGTGATAGTGACTGATGTTTTCATCACTCAAAAGTCATTGGCTGCATAAAGATGAGACACGCACAGTGTGAGCTTAATCAGGCTCGATTAGAGATGGCGCCACTCACTTCTTAGCGCCATTTGGCTCTTTCTTTATCATCGCTCCCTCACCTCTGAACCTCGTCCTCCTCCTTCCCCATCTTCATCTTCCTAATCCTTTAATCCAGGCTCCACTCTGACCCCTCCCTTTTGTCCCAGACTTGGGGTACATGTCTGCACCCCCTCCCCGTGAAATTGGCCGGTTAGCACCACCAACCATGGCGCTCGATCGACTCCAGGGAGGAGGAAGCGGGAAAGATGGTTTACATTTCTTCCACATTTTTGTTGCTACTGCAGAGCTAAAAAAAATAAATATTAAAAGGCATGTTGTTCTTTTAGGTAACTGTACGTCATCATCAGGAGTTGTGTTTGTTTACTCGTGTTTTTTGAGGCATCAAAGAAGAAATAGTTTGGAGAAATGAAGAGCACATGGTGGAAAACATCATCTTGGTGATTTATACAAGTGGTTAAAGCCTGGAGTCCTCTGACCTCACATCTACTGTTTAATCATCTTTACTTTGGAAGCCTCCCCCAAACCCCACCCGACACACCACCTACCCCAACCCACTCAACCGCCATGTAAGATGACTTACAGATGGATTAGGAAACACAGTTTACAGGGAGCAGAGACTGAGACTGATTCAAAGTAGAACATTTAATGGGATGATTATAATGGGGGGGGAAAGTTTAATTATGTGAGACACAGACTCTGGCTACTGTAGATGTTCTCGGCTCACATACACGAGCAGGAAATATGAATGCGGCCAGTGATTTTAACAACAACAACAATACAATACAATACAAATTTATTTCTATAGCACATTTGAGCAGGAGTTGACCCAAGTGCTGCACATCACATCAATACATAAAACTAATATGAAACAATGCAAACTAAAAGAAACATAGTCAATAAACAATATAAATGTGTATAAAACACTAAAACTGCCAGCTCTTATACATGGTCAGGGAACACCGCCAAGGAGAAGAAGTGGGTTTTTATTTGGGATTTAGAAACAGGCAGTGTGCGAGGGGTCAGCAGTTTGTTCCACAATTTAGGAGCTACCACAACAAAGGCTCCGTCTTGGTGTTTTAATCTTGACCTATAGGTACCACAAGGCAGAGCTCAGTGATTGTGACAGTGAATAAGGATGTAAATGATCACTGAGGTAAGGTAGGGCAGGACCATTCAAGGCTTTTATAAGTGAAAAAAGCAGAATTTCAAAATGACTTCTAAAATAGACTGGGAGCCAGTGCAGAGATGCCAACACAAGAGTGATATTATGCTCGTACTGTCATGGACCAGGTCACCCAGCTCTGTCTTTTTGAAATGAACTAACAAACTAATCTCGATCTAGTAGGGTAGTGTATGTCACGTTCATAACACCAAATAGATTTATATAATTTATTTATTCAAGTTTAAAGCTTATACAGCTGCTCTTCAGGGCTAAATGTGTATACAGATATATCTATATATAAATATATATATTCATATACTGCACTTTAAAAAAAAAAATAATAATAAGCATTTCAAACACTTTAATTTTCCTGACATAGCCAATTTGGAGCACAGTGACATCATCCTCTCTTACCTGTTGTCCTCTCGCGCTGCCTTTTCCGGAAGGCGGGGCGCGCGACGTTTGGCTCCTGCTCCAGCTCGGTCAGCAGCGCTCGAGCAGCAGCAGCAGCAGCAGTAGATCGTCCCCGAGTCGGCCACGAGCGAACATATCCGCGTGTGCACCCGTACCAGCGCTCCACAGCGCGCGCGCTCAGCGTATCTTCTTGTTTACGCGTGGATTTAAATGAGCATTATTTCTTTGTTTTGACATTTTTTCCCCCCCTGGATGTTTCTAAAGTGGAGGCAGGCGGAGGTTTGTTGATACCGGCGGGACAGGCTCAGCGACAAAGTGGAGAGCGAGGCTTCAGCTGATTGTAAACACACACAGGACATTATTCCTGCGCGAGAGGACGCCACTTTTTATTGCACGAGTTTGGCGCAGAAATGTGTGTTGAATTTACTACGATTCACTGCAAAAACCCACCAGAAAAGTCATTAAACTCCTAGGTTTTTACAATGTCGCTTTTCGTCAGTGGATAATCCAGCGCTCGGTTGCGCTGAGCGGATGCGTGCGCTTCTGTGCGCTTTGTGCAGACTGGAAAGGAGTAACCTGTGAATAAATAACACATCAAACACATTGAAGAAGCAATAACTGCACGCAGAAGCTGTTAGTCCAACTTATTTACATTTATAAATATATGAATATATATTTATCGCTGTATTGGATTGAGTCCCGCGCGCTTTTTAACTCGTAAAAACCAGGACCAGGATCATCAGGATGCATCGCAGCTGAAAGTCCAGGACTTTGGTGTTGAAACCAGATCATACGGATCTCCTCTCAGGATGGTTTCCGGCGGTGCCATGGTGACGGTGCTCCCGGTGCTGTGGCTGCTCTCTGAAGCCTCCTGGGCTGCGACCCTGGGCGGACAGGAAGGGGAGCACAACCTGCGAGGTGAAGGGAAATAACTACTCTGGAAAGCAATCAGTGTGTGTTCCTGTACCTGTTACCTCATTAGGACGCTTTTCTGGCACACATGCTGACCAGTAGCTCTCATGGAGACCAAAACCTGGTCCTAATGAGGCAGGTCCTCTTTTCTGAAGAGCTGGTTAAGTTTAAGTCTTAAGATTTGGAATTGTGAGTTGTGGTTAGGTTAAGGCTAGGGTTAGGTATAATACTGGTTATGGTATTTCTGTTTTATTGCTATTATTAATATTTAACCACATGCACAGCAGGCAGTGTGTGGTCATGCTTTGGCACACACACACACACACACACACACACACACACACACAGAGAGAGCCCTGTTCAAGATTCTGCCTCCTGCCTTTTATTACAGCTTGATAAATAGTGATGCTGGCGAAGCAAGCAGGTGCCAGACTTGTTCTCCTCAATGCCAACAACAAGTGCAGCAGCCTGGGCAGAGAACCCAGTGGTGGGCTGCTGCTGCTGCTGCTTGATCCAGACACGTAGCTGTGTTCAGATTTAAAGGGGCAGTTCAACCAAAATGTGCTTTATCCCTGGAGGGATTGATGCATAATATGTGGAATCTTGTCCTTTCATTCTGCTCAGAGCAGGAGAAGGCAGAGGTCAGGATCAGCAGCTCTCTAAGCTGCCCATGAATCAGAGTCTTGCGCTGGAACACTTAAGCTGAGTGGATGTGGGGGCTGAAATGGGTTTCATGCTTTGAAACGATCACAAAAATCACCCTTAGCATTCTTGAAAAGTTGCTTTGTGCATGACATCCTCAACCATCTTGAAATGTGTTTGGGGGGGGGGGATAAATGGAGCCCAGATACAGAGTTTGGGAGTTGGAGTGAATGGAAGTCCGGCTCGGCTCTCAAACAAGCCCCCTCTTTGTGACCACAAGGGTCTGCAGCACACACTTGAGTGTCCTTGTTTTCTGCAAACTGACCGACTGTCAGTTAAAATGGAAAACACGAAAATAAGAGAAGACATCCACCACAACAAAGTAATTAGATGCTTATGATACAATAGTCCTGCAGAGCTATTAGATGAGTCTTTGGAGACGCCAGTCTGTGTGAGTGTGTCTGTTCATGTTTTCAATGTATTCTCTTTGTTTGCTGCGTGATAAATCTCAGTGCAATTTCTCCATTTCACCCTATTTTCTTTCTCCTGTGGCTTTTCATCTTTTCATTCTCCCTTCAGTATTTTGTGCCTGATTATTACATCTTGGTATTTTGTTTCCATTTCCACCATGTGATGGTGTTTACAGTAACATTAAGAGGTTGAATCGCTGAGTCCATTGACCATTAGCTTGTACTCCAGTCACCTGACTGTATTTATTGTCTTTGCTCCACTGGTGCACTCTGCAGAACTTGTTGTGCTTTAATCTTTTCTATTTCTATGTTGACTTGGACACAAATGATCAGAGTGAAAGTGCTTTATTTTTACTTTTATTTAAAACACCGTTCTGATAAAACACCATGGTCGGATATGGTAGACGTTGTAGTTGTAATTGTCAATGTAACTGTGACGTATTTCTGCCTTAGATGTTGCTGGAAATCAATAGAAAGATGAAAGTAGAAGTTCATATTGTGGGGCAGTACATCAAATGTGCTTGGATTGATATAAATGCAGTATGAACTATTGAGCCTGTAGCTTCATTATGGAGAACAGAAGACACAAATGTATTCTTTTCAAATAAATAGAAGTGCAAATCACAGACGTGAGAGAAGAGGGGAATTAAATAGATGGTGTACAGCAAGATGGTATATTCCGATAAGACGCTTCATTCGGGCTGCAGTGAACTAATGGATTAAACATCTTTAGTTGTTTGGTTCATCAAATGGCAGAAAATGTAGTTCTTTTTATCCCAAACCTCAAACTCATTCAGCTTTCTTGATTTATTTTTCCTATGGCACAAAGAAACAGGAACACATTCAAACTTGAGAAGCTGAAGTTGGTCAAATTTGTACATGTTAGCATAGCTTATCATAGACTTGCATCTAAATATGTAAGGCAGTCCCCATTCGCTGTTGATTTGCTGAATGAATGCAGTGTTTGTAAGTTACATCCATGACTCTGTGTGGCATTATGCAACTGTGGCCTGTGGCACACTTGCCCCACAACAAATGCAGTTAGAGTGAGTGCCAGCAAACTTCAGTGACACAAAGGCAAACATCCACATACACTACGATGCTCCAGAGAGCAGGGATTCACTTTTTTCTTCTTTTTTTTTTTTTTACAAGACAGTATCAAATGTAGCATTAATGCTGTTCTACACAACACAGAAAAGTGCAAAACATGCATGACTCTTACAGTAAGAGCACATGCATGACTCTTACAGTAAGAGCACATGCAGTGTGTGCGTGCGTGTGCATGGGCGTGCATGCTTTTGTGCTTGTTATGATGACTCTGACAGACTCTGACGTAGAATGGTGCAGTTGTTATGAACAACTAGTCATGTGCTTTGTGTGTGTGTTTGTGCAGAGCTTGATTAGGCATGTACAGCTGATGGAAACTGCTTTCAGGTGCAGTTCAGCTGGCAGTGAGTCTGCAGATCCTGTCTGACATCAATGGTCGTCAGAGCGAGACCTGATGAATTTCGTGATAATCCGCCTTCACAGCAAAGCCAGCGCGCCACCCTCAGGCCTTATTGTGTTCATTAGACATTGGAAACCAAATAGAAAAAGAAAAGTTTTAACAGTATGCAGTACATCTCTGACATTTAATTCACGTTTGATCATGTCAGGGAATTATTTTCTTACTTGTCTCATTTCATTTCCCTTCTGCGATACATCTGTAAATGTGTTCATAGTAACTGGTGGCTAATTAGACTGATGTGGAATTGTCCCAGCTCTCTGGTTAGGTGTTTGGGGGAAAGTCATAAAAGTGCTTGGCTGAAATTGCACAGTGCATAATGATGTTACCATTCGAGTGTGGGATTTTAATTTAAAGAAATCCCTAACAAGCCTGTGTGGCTGCTCATAATTGTGCTTTTACTAGAAAATTAGCATTTAGCTTCAAAACATAATTTTACATTATGTATTTAGACATGTTAATATCATGAGTTGTATGTTAAAAAGTGCTGGTATATTTTGGATAGTAACTCAAACTTGAGTGTATTCATGAAACAGTGTAAACTTTATATTGTGTCTGTGTGTGTGTGTGTGTGACTGCAGTGATGCGATCAGAGAGTGGCTCCCCTGCCAGCTCCGCTCAGTTTCACTGCTCGAGCTGCTGTTTTAATGCTCCTCACATGAAACTCATTAGGGTGTCGGCACACAAGGGAGGGCCTGGCTCCCAGTGGTGCAACGGCTGTGTGGCCCAGCGTCCATTTATGGTGCAGGAGAGAGTCTAAGGTGATTTGCTTGGTTGGCTGAAAACTATGCAGGTACATGATGAGCTTTTTTGTGCTTTACATAAGGCCACCCAGTGTCCAGCCAGTGTAGCACCTGCACGCTCACCAAAACTGTCATTTCTCTGTGTTTTTAGTCAACAGAAGCTTAACAGAATCTCTGTTCAAACAGTTCCACTCCAGCAGCTGTCAACCATGGAAGTTTTATTATTCTATTGTAGATTTTTGTGTCAGTGCCAACACTTGCACTAGTGTGAACACTGTGTGTGCGTGTGCGTGTGTGTGTGTGTGTGGGCAGGAGTCCCATACAACAAAGATTAGTAGAGCCTGTAAATTACAGTCACAGCCTTGATTTCACTACAGACTGTTCATTGCTGGGCGGGGCTTCACACCTAACAACAAGAACACAAGGAAATAATGATGATGATGATGCAGCCTCTGCTGCTTCTTTGCTGGCACCACACTTCGTCTTCTGGCATGACAAAAAAAAATCAGGGATGGCTCCATAACACTTTTTTGAGTCTGATACAAACTTGAGTTTCTGTCTAACGATACTGATAAAGCGTTCTAAAAAAGGTCTTTCACACAACTGAGCATTTTATAAGAGATTTGTATTGATTCATCTACCACATAGCTTCAACCAGCTGTTTGCAGCTCTTACTCGTGTGACACTGGTGGTGGACATCTCTCTGAACAGCATGTTGCATGTGTATATTAAAGCATTTATATACTCATTTAAGGTTTACAGATCATATTGGATTTTACATTTTTTCTTTTTTCTCATACATGATAGGGACTCACGATATTGGACTTTTTGCCGATATCTGATATGCTGATATATCGGGAGTGCTTGGGCCAATATGTTACCGATCTATATATCTACACATCTTTCCTTTTGCCCAACAGCAGAGGTCATATTTTTCATACTCTATGTCACAGCAGATGTGGATATAAAATATTCATTGTGCAAAATAAATAGGCAAAAAATAATAGCTATAGGGGGCGCTAGCATAGAAGTCAAAGAGGTAGGAGCTTTTTCAGCTTACTATTTTAATCAGTCATATCGGCAGACCTTGGTGTGTTTGCCAATATCTGATCATACATTTTAAAGCCAATATCTGCCGATGCTGATATCGTGCTGATAATGTTGTGCATTCTTAATATATGATCCAGTGATATTGGGCCAGTTTTGGACCAATATCAATACTGTTTATCGGCTCATCCCTGTAAAATCTGTGTATCATTACAGTTTAATGTTTAAAAAAAAAAGTCAAAGAAACATTTGGGTTGTTTTTGTTGCTAAACTCTTGCTGGTCACTATTTGTGGGTGGAATTATTAATGCTGTGGACAGAAGATTTGTCCTGCACATCTTTTGTTTGGATGATTGCTTGGGTCACTACAATGTTTTCATGTCAGAGAAATGCCTGGGGGTCAGGCCAGGAAGCGTATAGCGGCTACTACACTGTCTGAAGTGAGTCTTGCTTGTGAGGATGCATGAGGACTTGAGTAGATTATGTGTTTGGGTTGAGGCTGCATTGTTGTCTCCCACCAGGGAATATGATGTGGCTGTGTAAAGACAAGAGAACAGTCTTTCCTCTTTTTCTTACTTCCGTCAAATTCTCTCCCTCCCTCTCTCTCTCTCTCTCTCCCCTCCCTCCCTCTCTCTCTCTGCCTCTCTCTCTCTCTGTTATTGTTTCTCAGCCCCTTATCCTATCCTTCTTCCAAGTGTAGACTAGAGGGCCTGGTGCAGTTGAGTGGTGTCATGGGAATGAACTACCGCTTTCACAGCTTCTTTTAGTTTAGCTTGATAACCCCAGTTCTTTGTGGTTGTAGCTTGAGAGCATAATGAAAAGTTACATCATTTTAAAAGGTGCCTTCCTATCTATAATATACGATGGAGTATTAGAGCCAAAATGTAAAGGAAAAAATACTAAATCTTTCCTTCTCGTAATATTACGAGAATAAGATCATTATTAATCAAGCAAAGATGCAACCAGGGACAAGATGAGAAATGTGGAAATACTTTTTTATGTGAAAGTACTTTTGGCACATCAGCACCACTTTATCTTTAGCATCCATCCATCCATTTTCTACCACTTAACAAAGGTCAGGTCATGGGGGTAGCAGCTTGAGCCTGGAAGCCCAGACTTCCCTCTCCCCGGCCACTTCGTTCAGCTCTTCCGGGGGAATCCCGAGACGTTCCCAGGCCAACCGAGAGACTGAGTCTCTCCAGCAAGTCCTGGGTCTTCCCCGGGGCCTCCTCCCAGTGGGACATGCCTGGAACACCTCACCAGGGAGGCGTCCAGGAGGGATCCTAACCTGGTGCCATCTGACTCATCATCTGGCTCCTCTCGATGTTGAAGAGTCGCGGCTCTACTCTGAGCCTCTCCCGGATGACTGAGCTTCTCACCCTTATCTTTAGCATCAGGACTTTGAAAAGATTGTGCAAGAAACTGAGTATGTTTCGAAGAAACATGGCGGCACAAGATGGCAGCTTCCTGAAAGCAAGGCCCTTGCAGAAAAATCTTATTTGGCCACACAAATAATGATGTTTTCTTTTGAAACAATTATACACTAATACAAACATGAGTACATTTAGTGTCTGCCAGTAAACCCTCCTACAATATCACGCTGAACCTTTTAATATGAGTGAAACCTAACCTGTACCTAATCAAACTGAAACCAACCGTTTCATGTGAGTGACAGGAAAAGAATAAAAGGAGTAAATTCCCAGCAATTTTCAGCCACCTACAGTAAATATTCTCTCACTCCTTCACATATTCATCAGTACAGTTCATTAGCTTCCCATGCGCTTGCACTCATAAAGCTCTCTCTGTGAAAGTCCAGGCACTCCGCGTGATTGTGAGAATGATATTAGCGATGCACACGTACATAGTGGTGAATGCATTCTCCCACACTGTTTGTGAATGGTCAGCCCACACAGGCACTCCTGTGACTGGAGCTGGTCAGAGATGAGGTCAAACAGAGTCAGATGTCACACGCACACACACACGCACACACACACTAAGTCAACGCAAGCACATTCCCATTGATTCCTTTCTCTGCCCTAATTTGGCATTTCCTCTTCTTCTACTACGTCTACTCCTCCGTCACGTGACAGCTGTGAACAGTTGAAGGTCAGTGACAGGGTAGGATGAGATTGTAGATGGGACGCCAACATTGTGCTTCGTCTTCATTCATTCTTTCCTCCTCGTGGTTTTGTTCCCACTCCCTCGTTCACCATAAGTCATGTGAAATGTGCTGCGTCATGACGTTGAGGCTGGTTGAGTATTCTGGAGGGGCAGCACACATTTCAAACATATTTGGAACTCACTGGCGCTCACTGCCTCGTCTCATTCCTTTATCGCCTTGTTAATGCGTTAAAATCCCATCTTACTGGAAGTAACATAGAACCACTTATAATGCAGAGAGAACAGGTAGACTTAATCTGTGGAGTTCAGTTTTCATTTCAAGTTAAATCTCCAGTTTGAAGCTTCTATTACTAGAACACTGCAGCTTCTCTCTTCTCTGCCCTCTCTGGCACATGCACATGCACATGCAGACACAAAAATTGGCCTGAAGTTAAATTTCAATTTGAGTTCTCTGGTCGTTTCTAATTTTAAAGTCTTGTTGTATGTGTTAAAATACCACTGACTATTGTCTGGGACCACCATCACTCATTTTAATCAGTATTGATTTGATCATCCACCATCTGAAGGTGATGTAAAGGAGGAAGATTTAATTTTAAGACTGTGATGTGTAGGTGAATAGGTGAAAAGAAAAAAGCAGGGTGAAAATATAAAGAAAGCAATAAGGTTATAAGAAAAGGAAAAGCCTGAGCTGATAAGAAGAATCTAATAGTTATTGATGGAATAAAACGGAGCAAGACGGAGTGTCATTGATTTGTCTCATTCAGGACAAAACCAACCAGACAAACGTGAGATGTGAGATGAGGGGCGTGGTGGGTTAAGGACGAGGTCAGAGGTCGCACACAAGGTCACCATGTTTGTGTTGAGACAGTAACAGCTACCATTTCAGCTGCTTGTGTCTCTAGGTCTCATATGCACACAGACACAACAGTTCCTCATATAGAGATTGTGGGATGTTTACTCAGACTGATTAGAAATCCGATGATGGACCTGTCAGGTCACACTGTAGATTTCTTTGTTTGTGTGTTTCCAGGTCAGAGAGAGAGCGTCCAGTCATGGGCAGACAATTTTAAAAGGCTTTTTCAGGAATGTGTACTTGTATTTTTTTACTTCTTTCTAACCCTAACCCTAACCCTTGTCAGGAGCAGTAGTCCTCACAGAGACCAAAACCATTTATGAGGAACTGGTTAAGTTTGGAGCTAAGATTTGACTTGTGGTTAAGGATAGGGATAACACTTTGTTTAGGCTGCCTAAATGAATGGAAGTAAATGCAGTGTTCTAATAAGAATACATGTGCAAATGTGCGTGCATGTGTGTGTGTGTGTTAAAGGTAAAAGCGGTCGTATGGGAGAGGCAGGAAACACATTTTTTGGTTAGTGGTTTCCACACTCTAGTCAGGTCTGTCTGTGTAGCCCACGCTCATATATAAAAGTTAGACATCTCCTCACGTTAGTGCTGCACGGTGCCGTATTGAACTGTCAGCTTGTTCCAGATTTGTGGCTGTTGGTTTTTTTTCTTTTACCCTCAGTGATTGTTGAAAGCGCCCAGACACAGCCATGTGCAGACTACACACAATGGTTTCTCGCAGCATGGCAAATGTCCTGTAATTTACAGCTTTACTGCTGCTTATAGCATGTATATATGTAAATTCACTCAATATTCACACATATTGTGTGATAAAGATAGGAAAAACATGGGTTTAATGTACGATCACACAGACATAACATTGTACTCAAATCTGTACATTCAAACTGACACAGATATACTGCCAATGTAAACTGTAAGGAATGTTGTTATTACTGTTATTACACTTTACAGCAAAACACTGAGACAAATTATCATTTACAGCCCTCATACATTTACAGATGTATTAGCCTGGTAATAATACAGTAAGTCTGTGGGACAGAGCGATGAAATTCCACCTTTCGTCAGAACTGGACCATCAGGTGGAACTGGCTCACACTTAAACAGGCAGTCTTTGGTTCAACTGGTTTGCAGTGAAAAACAAAGACAAAACATGGGATTAAGTGAATTTACAGATCAATGAAGCTGTGTGAGTCTGTATGTGTGAGTGTGCGTGTGTGTGTGTGTGTTGCACTCCACTCACATATCCATTTCCTCTTAGAGTATTGTGCTCGTTCTTGCTTTGGCAGACTGTTATATCAAACCAACTCTCTGCTCTCTCCTTACTCTTTTTTTTGTGTGCGTGCATGTGTGTTTGAGTGTGTGCGTGTCTTTTGGCAGCCTGGTTTGGCACATATCCATGAGGGAGGCCCATTTCTTCCTTACACACACACTCCTACTTGACAGTAAAGGGCTACCCTACTGTTCATACTTTGTGCTTATTGATTGCTGATTGCTTTTTCTGCAGAATTTCTTTATTATCCGTGTGTGCGGGTGTGTGTGCGTGTATGTGTGTGAGTGAGTAAGTGTGAGAGAGAGAGAGAGAGATAAAAAAAGAGACTTGTTGATCCCTAGTTTGCCTCATATTTTTTTCATCATCCTCTTTTGGGACTCTGACCTTCTCTCATTTTTGCTCAGTTTGGTGTGTGTGTGTGCATGTGTGTGTTTGCTGTTGAGGAAAGCAGAGAAACATTGGGAACCTTAATGGCAGGAAACAGACTGGGGTGAACACAAAGGAAAAAGCTGTCAGCAGCAGACACACACACACACACACACACACACATGCATACATACACATGTAATGCACATGCAAATGGGTATAAATAAGCACTTGCATACAAACTATGAATGCAATTGGTCTCAGTTCTGTTCTCTGAAAAGATTTGTCTTTTGCTGAAAGCTTGATTTAGGAACTCTTCTGTTAGCTGTGTATGATACCAGTTTAACTGTGTGTGTGTGTGCGTGTGTGTGTGTGTGTGTACGCGCAAACCTCTCATTAAATTCCCCCGTCTGTGTAAGTGTGTGTCTCCCTCTCTCCTTACCTTACCGCCCCTTGGTCTCCCCCCTCTGCTCTCCTTATTGTGGTTTCTTTTAATTGGAGTCTGAGGTGGTAATTACAGGGAGGGAGGGAGTCTGGGAGAGGAGGAAGAAGAAGAAGGGGGCAGTATTTTGGGGGGTGGGTGGGGGGGTGTTAAGGAAGACGGCGAGGAGGAGGCGCAGAGGGAAGAAACAGCAGGGTTGTAATGAAAGAGCTGCAGCAGGGATGAGAGAGGGGAGGAGGCGCAGAGGGAAGAAACAGCAGGGTTGTAATGAAAGAGCTGCAGCAGGGATGAGAGAGGGGAAACACCATTTCAGGAGTAGCAGTTGTGACTGAAAGATATTTTCTCAAACGATCCTTGTCTGCTTCACACAGGTTTTGCACACTGCTTCTTTAACTCTGCTCAGTCCAGGGTTACAAACTTTCACACTAAAAGGAACACATATACTGAAGACTTTTGAATCCAGATGTACCCTACGAACACCATTCTCATCACCAGTGGTCGAACAAAAATTAGGAAGAAGAAAGCATCTTTTACTTTAGTTCCTCATTGAAACTTAAAAAACAGAAGATGCATATGCATCGTAACATTGCACCAGAAATGACACTGGGATTAACATGACATTAGCGTGTTCACCCAGGTCTTGAGATCCGATGAGGGCCGAAGCTGATAAAAAGCTGCATGTGTTGCAGAGTCATTTGATCTGATAGTAAATGCTGATTAAATTATTTAAAATATTTCCCACTGATAAACAAACCTGTCAAACCTGGGATTAAACAAGATTTCCAAGATGAATGAATGGGGTATTTATTTGGACTGTATAATCCGACATAATCTGCTCACACATAAACGCTTGTGTGCTTGTGCTTTTCCTCATCCTGACACTGTACATGTCTTAATTTGTCTATGTGCCTTCCAGAGGATGTAACCTGTGGTAAATGAGCTACAGTAGCTGCCCCCTGCTGTCTGGGGGACACAGACATATATTGTGAAAGGCCAGCCATGCTGTAAGGATACATTAATGCTGATCCACATTATCATAATTGAGGTGTCTGCTAAGCCTGTATATGTGCTTTGTGCGTGTGTGTGTGTGTGTGTCCAGAGGGAATACAAAAAGAGAGGCGGGGGTTAGAGCCAGACTGACACCAGACTTTCATCTTTTAGTGAAACATTACAGTTGCAGACCTGCTCCCTAAAATGTGTGTGTATGAGAGAGAAGCTGGAAAAGCCTCCTAAAAGCATCATCACGCTGATCTAGAATCATGTCAACATCACAAAGCACTCCACTGCAGCTTCACAGACTTGGATGGTGGCATCACCGTGAGGAGACAATGACTGAGCCTTTGTTTTGAGTAGAAGTGAGTGCTAGATCAAAAGAGCTCAGACACTCAGTCGCTGTGCACTTAGAAAACACAAAAGACGTTGTTTTGTGTTCGCTTTGCCAGAATGAAGACCTATTGAACCCTGTAAGTTCTGCCTTGTTCTATTGCTGGGGAAGCAGGTGATCCACTTTAGCTTATGTAATCTGTGAAATGAAACGGTTAATTATAACTTTAAATCACAGTGGAATCTGTGTGACATCATTCCAAGGCATGTGCAGTCAGATGGCAGCATGACATCACAGCAGCCTGGCATCTTGGACGATCTCATCAGCTTAAGTGCTTTTAAGTAAAGACACCCTTGTCCACATGGGACAGAGTGAATCCCAGCCGTCCACCGTAGAGATTAGATTAATATCATGCTATCAACAAATGGTATCGTCAGTAAACTATCCCCTGCAGAAACAGTGGATAGTTTACTGAGGTGATTAAAGTCTTTAATGGAAGGGGAGTTGATATTTTCTATGTTTTTTCATATTACCTCAGTGTTTTTTTACATTCTGTAGTTCCATTTTTGAACAGTTTTGTAAAAGCTCTTCCATAAATCACTAAAGATCTGAAACAACATCATCCTCACACTCATCATAGTCTCATACTGTTTGTCAGATAAATGGCTGTGGTGCGAAATTACGTGGTTTTCACAGCTCCTCCTTTCCTGTGAACTGCTTCAACTGTGAAGAACCAGACCCATCAGTGGCAGATCTGTGGTAGCCCAAAGTTGAGGTTTAAATCAAGGGACAGATTGTTCCTCTTTGAAAAATGAAGTATTTTGCTGCAACATATTAGTCCCTTTGAGGGACTAATAGCCAAAAGAAGAAAGCCAAATGTATGTTTTCATAACATATGAGGATGCGCAGCAATGTTAAAAAATAGCTGTTAGATATTAAAGTTTAAGATTGTCTGATAATATCTTCCATAGACGTTCAAAAAATACAGCAAACATGAAAGCTTTTACTTCTCCATCTTCTTGTCGAGTCATTCTAGTTCTAAATGACTTGATCCAGGTTTAAACTGACAGTTAGTGGGACTGTTTGTGTGATACTGTGTAGAGCCTGTATCACTGGGGGGAAGTGATTGAAAAGCCTTAAGGTTTTTTTAAGCCACTAAGAGATGATGTAGGCTTATCCCACTCAAACATATGGGTTAGGTCAAACTGTGTGTGTGTGTGTGTGTGTGTGTGTGTGCGTGTGTGTGTGCTAATCTGCTCATATGCATGTATGTTGTAACTTGAAGTTCTTTGATGATGAGTCTCTTGTTAGTCTATCATAGAGTTACTGTTAGAAACATGGACAGTGAGCGAATGAACTGCTTGACCGTCTAAGTGCGTCCATGTGTGTCCTGTCCACTAGTGCAAGCAGGATGTTATGTGTGTGAGTGTGTGTGTGTGTTTAGGAAGTCGGCCTTAGTCAGGTGGCCTAGTTACACACATGTCAGAGAACACAACAATAGGCCACAGCACTATTAGCTTGGCTGAGTCTCTCAGTTGAGATTGTTTGTGTTACTTGCTTCAAGATTTCGGTGTTGATGAATGGTTAACACTATTAATGGTAGGGTTGGAGATCCTGGAAAAACAGGACTTTTTCCCTCCGAAGCTACGCCTCCAGAGCACAGGAATGTGCAACGAACACAGATTCACGAGCTCTGCGCAGCATCGGTATCTTTCGGTACTTTTTTGGATAATTGGATACTTCGAAAAACAACAAATACTCTCAAAAGATCACAAAGACATAAAGTGAACCAACCGGTCACCACATTATCACTTTGCAGCCCCTTCTGTCGCCACCATTCAAACGCTCAAATCACTCTGCATCAGCCTTTTTCTTGGCAGCAGCTTTCCCAAAGAAATGTCTTTCGTTTGCAACCAACATCTGTTGTCGGCACCTTTTCTGTCGTAACGTTGCTGCAACTGTCCCGTTGGAGTTAGCAAGCGAGAATAAGCTTTGAGCATGTGCAATTAGTGCACAAAGAGGGGTACACGCATGGAGGGGTCAGATGGTAGTTTGATTGACGCATCATGATCCAATTAATTAATTCGGACCGTTGATTATGATTAGATGGTGTTTTTACAGGCCTGTCCATTCCACAGGTGATTGAATGTTTTTTATTTCTGGGACAATGCATTCATTTCATTGATTACAATCCACGGTAAAAAATGCCTCAGAAAATCGTGTCCCACTCTACCTCTAATGACTTGTTTCAGGGAAACCACAAGCTTTTATGTAGTTACCTGTGCAAACGACCATGTTTGTACTGTTTGCATAGAGGCACATCTTCGTACTGTCGTATATAATATAAACTGTCTCTTTTTGCATGAAAAACTCTGTCAGAAATACACATACTGTGTCTCTGCAGTTGCTGTGAAAACCACTGAAACTGATGAGCGGGGCACACACGGTGCTGCATGCGTTCAGCTGTAAAGACTGCACCATTAATAGCCTCTATGCGTGTCAGTGAACACACTATATGTGGTGAAAGGAGGTAGAGAGATGAGGCTGATGTCACACACAGATTCAAGAGTCAAAGCAAAAAAAATAGTACAGGAAAGTAAATGAGGCTACTTTTTCTTGGGATAGTGAGTTTAAGGTCATCACAGCTCTGAGTTCTTTTGGTTGTTGACAACATGGTCTAGTGTACTGGTCTTTTATCTTCAGTATGAGTGTACTGAAAGCTCCAGGACATGTTGAACATCAGACTGTTGGTTTGTTTGGTTTAGTCGGCCTGGCTGCTTTGCATTATGAATGAGGAGTGCGCTTGCATGTCGTCATTGTTGTGCAAACAAAGATGCTCATAGATGCATGGAAGGATACAGAGCAAGAATGAGACAGAACAGTTTAACACATCGATAACAGCTAATTTCAATTGTACTGGAGGTTCTTGTACATGAAGTGTCATTCTACTGTTGCCATCAGTGCATGGAAATACAGCAATGGCAGGAAATGTGTGACTTCCTGATCAACAGCTCTGGTTCAGACTGACTTATTTGCATTACAGGTTTTTTTTTTGGTTTTTTTTTGTTTGTTTTTTAAGAAAGGTACCAACGTGTCTAGATATTAGCAACAACCGCAGTAATCATGCACCAACAAAAAGTTTAGCTAAGCTAAATGAGATTAGGAAGACTAACATGTATCAGAATCAGTATTTATTACATTTACACATACAAGGAATTTGACTTGGTGTTTTGGTGCATTTAAATAGAATATTTGAAAATAAAAATAAAAACTTAACATATAAACGATGTATACAGTAAGACAAACACAAAATATGTTAGTACATCAGGTGAGGTTATTATTATGGTTTGCGTCAATATGTACGACGAAGTATTAGGGCCAAACTGTAGAGGAAAAAAAATGTGACCTTTCGAGAATAAAGTCGTAATATTACGAGAATAAAGTTTCTTTGTTATCATTAAATAGCAGCAACCAGCGTTTCTTTCACAATCTTTTCAGTTAAGTCCTGTTGCTAAAAAATAATGTGGTGCTGATGTGACAATGTAACTTCACGAAATGCTCCGCGTTTCTCATCTTGACGCAGGCTGCAGCATCATCTGAGATATTGCTTGAATAATAGTTACAACTTTATTCTCCTAAGTTTGGCCCTAATACTCGGTTGTAAATATGACTCATAAATCAGCATTTGTTAACATTATTATAATGTAGCTAGGGGACGAGGTACAGAAAGTGAGAGTGTTAATGGACTAGTCAATTATTCACTCCTATCCCTTTTTCAGTCTGTTGTTTTGTTAGGGCACTGAGGTGTGTGCTGTAGTTTGTCTGTGTCTGTGTGTGTATACATGTCTCTAGTAGGACATTTGTGTGAGGACATTTCATTTTTGAAAAGGGTTTAAGAGTTAAAAGTTGGTTTTAGTGTTAGAATTGGATTGTAAGTTTTGAAAAGCCAATATGAAGGATTTGATACAGACCTTTTCTGTGTTGCTCCTGTGTGTAACATGAGCAACACAGAAAAGGTCTGTATCAAATCCTTCATATATGACATGACAACTGTACACACATCACTGTGTATTTTCCTCTGGTTTTGTCTTTCCCTCTCTCTCGCTTCCTCTCTGTGTATGTGTTAGCTGATGATTTGTCACTAGGCCAACGCCAGCCATTGTGAGGCAGTCAGTGCAGCTATATTGGCCAACTGATAAAGATGTCAAACAACATGCACTGCTAATGTTATGAAAAATAAGGTCGACTGCAGAGGGAAAGTGCCTGTACCCTATCATTTATTCCATTATTGGTCGTTATTTGTGTACTTTAGCAGTGTTCTACAAGTGTTTAAAAATTGACTTTAAAAACAACTTTAATACCAACAAGTTAACCCCAGTTAACTAAAACGTGTGCAAACAATACAGAAATTGATCAGCTGGTTGAGTTTCAGCGAAAAGTCGTTATATGAACAAAGCTTTCCTTGTTAGACCAATCACACACACACACAGACACACAAAGGGTTTGCTGCATTTGCCAGGAATGAGCTAAGGGTAATCAATCTTGCGATGCTTTGGAGCAGGCTGACCATGTTTACCTTTACACACACACACACACACACACACGCACACACACACACAACCATAGACTTGCATGCACCTACACAGAAAGACACACACACAGACAATTGTGTAAGCTGGCAGGGCCCAAGAAGTAAACTGAATAAAGATTTTCTCCTGTTTTAAAAATAAAAAACAAAAACCTCCCTCCTTCTTTTGTTTACTATCTGTCAAAAGTGGTTAAGCTCCTCCCATCAGGGTGTCCACAAACAGGTGGAAACATGTGTGTGCTCAAACGTGTGCATGATAATCAGACACTTGTTTTTGGTGAATCTGTAAGCGTGCACTGTGTGTTATGCAAGAGTGTGCTGTGCACAAACATAAAAAGAAAATAAATCAGACCTGCCATATGACTGTTTGAGTGCTGGACATGGATTGTGAAAGTGGGAGTTGGTCATTATTAGGTTTGGGTGCAAGATTGTCACTGCAGTGGGGTTTTGCTTTTAACCGCTGTTTTTTGTTGTTGTTGTTTTTGCCTTTCTTTTTTTTATGTATTCATGCTCCTTATAGGAACTTGTTCAATGCAACGACACAGCACTGATATTTGGTCTTCAGTAGTAATTTATTTCCATCCATTCATACATGCAATGGGCAAAGAGAGAGCTTTTAATCAGCAGGGGGAAATGCAGGTTGATAGCAGGGGAGGGACGAGAAGAGAAACAAAGGCAGGAAGTCAAAACTGTTGTGTCCTGTTGACCAATGGCGTCCTGAAAGAGAGATGATAGCCCCTCTCTACCTCCCTGACTCTCTCTCTCTATCTGCCCTTGGGTTAAATCAAGCAAATAGTGGTCCCACCCACTCCAGGGGAGATTTGTCATCAGCAGGCATTAATCTGTGTGACAGAGGATTATTAGATGAGAGTGACCACCCCTGCTGGCTCACACAATGGATGGAGCAAGCCTTGTTAGAGAGAGATGACGCTGAGGGGAAAGTCGCACCGAAGAGAGCGGGAAATGAAGATGTAACAGAGATGACTTGCTTTTATTTGTAATCACTTTGACGTTACAGGACATTTAAAAAAAAAAAGAAAACAGGAGAAATTTAGTGTCTTTACTTGCTGGGTCAACATCCACCAGACAGCTGCTGCTCATGTCAATATCATAAAACTGTGTGTGTGTGTGCGTGTGTGCCTCACACTGTCACACATGAATGACTGGTCTTAAGAGCTGATTATGTAACGACGCAGCAGCTCGCCACAGCTTTTGTTCCAGACAGCACAGTGTGTCCTCAGGCTCAGGGTGGGTGAAATGAGACTCATCCTCTCAATACTTTATAACGTCCTGACGTCTGCTTCTGCTACTTTGTCCTTTCGCTTGCTTGGAGGAGTGCGTTGTACTTCCCGCAGTCGGGGGCGATGTGCATTGTTTGTGATGTGATGCTGCGCGGTGCTGACTCGGTATCATTTGTGCTAAGTCAGAGAAGGAGCAGGTGGATTTGTGGCACTGTTGTCAGTACGTTTTACATGCACAGTTACAGTAAGTACAGCTACAAAGGATATGCCAGCTGGTGATATGCCTATCCTCAGCTTGTTATTACCTTAAGTATCTTAAAGGGATAGTAGTACAGTAAAAGTACAAGTACCAGAAAATGACTTTAGTAAAGTCATTTTTTATAATATTACTTTACTACTTTAATATGACATTCACTGTACTTAAGTATCAAAAGTAATTTTCTGGTTTAAAGTGTATTAAAAAGGTGAGGAGTTAGGATTGAGCAATGGCAGCTCAGTGGTTGGGTGAGTTGTCTTTCAGCTGGAAGTTTGTGGGTTCAATTCCTGGCTCTGCTAGTCTATATGGGTCCTTGAGCAAGACAACCCCACGTTGAAGCGTGTGAATGGCAAAACTGTGTAAAGCAGCTCTTCAAGACTAGAAAAGCTCTATATTAATACAGACCATGACCAACTCTTCTTCTACAGATTTTATTTGGTAGTAACGAGTAACAAAGACTGTTAGAGGGAACGTGGTGGAATGAAAGTAAAAGTTGCTAGAAATATAAATAAAATGTCAAGTACACGTGCATGAAGTACAGTATTGAGTATTAAGCACTTTGTTTCAAAAAGAAAGCTCACCCAATTTTACTCAACAAACACACGTGCGAGTTGTCGAGCAGGTTCAGCAGGTGTGTGAGAGTGGCAGGAAACCATGAGAGTCTGAATGCCACCTGGGGATATGGGTTCTCCATAACAGCTGTACAGTGTGAGTGTATGAAAATGTCTAGCTACCTATCCTATTGAATATGTCACTGTGTGCGTATGATATCAGATTTTACTTAACACTTCAGTATATTTGTATGGTTTGATTTTTTTTGTTGTAAAATGACCACATCATTTTGCAAGGTAAGGGACACTGGTGCCCTAATCAGCCGTTCCTTTATGTTTTTGTCTTTTCTTCTTTTAACTATAGAAGATGTTTAGAGCAAGAACATCAAGAAGTGGTCAGCATCTTCCAATAGCAGAAATCACAACTTTAGGGTGCCCTTTTAAACAGTCTATAGTGCATGGTATAAAGTGTGTGCGTTCATCTCCATTTTTGCAACACAGCAACGTAATCTAGGTGCAAAGGAGTTATACCGCTACCCCATACATCATCAGCCTGATTTGAACACATTTTCTGAAACTTTGAGGTGCAGTGAAAACGCAGCAAACTGCACAGATTACTGGGAAATTATTTTCTATGGGTAACTAAGTTCCTGGAAATTAGCAATGACACTTGCACTGTGCTGTGCATGGCTTTACTTGGGTGTTGGTGCATGTTGGCCTTTGTGCACTGTTGAAATGTATTTCAAGAGAAGTACAAATCTGAGAAGACAAGTTCACTGGAAATCTGAGGACTGAATTTATTTTCAGTTACTTATTAAAAGAGACTTTTATGTGTCCGCACTAAAGCTCCTCATTTTTTGTTGTGATGTACTTTCCATTGCCACTGGTTCAGGATTAAAATGAAAACCAAAACCAAAACCAAAACCATGCACCTGCTCCTGTAGCCACATGCCCACTTGGACCTCAGGTTCGGTTTTGGTTCCTGTTGACTATGGAAATGATCCAAAGCTCTCTTTCACAACATGAACAGCAGAGTGAAGTTAATAAAGCATATTAAACAAACAAGCAAACACACATACACTTATTGGCACCCAGTTCTGCATTGTGTGTGTGTGTGTGTGCGTCTCCATTGTATTGGAGATGAGATCAGGAAGGAAAAACCCCGCCTCTTTATTTTTCCCCTTGTCGCCCAGAGTGATGACGACGTCACTGAGGAGCAGGGCATCGTGGGAAATGGCTTTTATGACCTCAGCACATGAAGAGCCACATCCAAAACTGTGTGTGTGATGAAATCATGTGAGGGAGCTGAACTCATAATATGAGAAACTCATTTTTACACACGGGGCAATATGTTACCTATGTCAGCAATTTGGTTTTTGTATTTTGTTCTGGCTAGGTGGGAGGGAGAGAGGGGGATATGGACAAGTGAGAGGGGCAGATAAATGGATGAAGGCAACCCCTCTGACATGATTAATGACCAGACAGTACAAGTGTTTTTACTGTGTGTTTGTAATTGGTGTTCTCCTCCATGTGTACATGTCAGGATTCTATTAACACTAAGTGACGCTCGGCAAAATAAAGCAGACTGTTGTGCACAGTAAGCAGCATGGACTGTAACTGAGCTTTTCAAGGTGAAGCCACACATGTATGGTAAATAACTGTTTTAACAGGGATTTGTCATTGGTGCATACAGACAGTTTATAAGCACAATTACTTTTGTCTTCCACTTTTTCCTCCGCTTACATCTGTTGTGATAATTATCAATATTGATAGACGTGAGATTGTGCTAATGTTTTTGGCCACATTGCCAAGCCCTAGAGTCTGCATGTCACCAAAAGTGTTGCAGTGTTAACTGGGGCTGTGCAAAGATCTCAGTGCAACCAAGTGCAGTATCCAAATCAATAAGATTGAAATGTGTGACAAAGCAGCAAGAAATTCTGCTTTGCTGCAGGAATTCAATGGTTCAACAATCTTGCTCTTCAGATTAGGAAAATGTTTTGTTTGTAGACAGCCTCAAACGACATTGTCATCTCTTTATGATTCAGATCCTTTTTCATGAAAATGAAATGTTAAGATGCAAAAATGGTCACTCTCACTTTTAACCATATGAGTGTGGGGCAGGGAACTATAGGTTAATGTGGCCTTCACAGCTGAAACCTGCCTTCCAAATAACACATGTGCATGTTTGTGTGGTAGATATGGTTGTTTGCATCTTTCTCACTTCCTCTCTGAAAGTGATTTTTTTTTTTTAATGTCAAAGCTTCATTATCGTGACTCTGCAGGCAAATGAAGCTATTTTGTCTCACCGTGTGTATGTGTGTGTATGTGTGTGTCACATCAGTATCTCACACAGAGGGATCAAGCGGACATGTCCTTAAAGGGTGTTGGAGACAAACAGTGTCTGTGGCTCTCTCTCTCTCACACACACACACGCACACACACACATTCTTGTGTCAAACATTTATCCAAGAGTGGGAGCACGCTGTGCCGACTGAGCATGTGCAGTAAACACAGGCAGTAAATGAAACAAGCCCCTCACCCTTCATCCTCCCACATGTGGGAGAGGAGAGTATTGATTGCTGGTTGGGCATTAATCGTGAAAAGGGGTGAAAGATAAGGTTAATCTATTGATTAAAGGAAGTACTGGGTGTAGTTTCAGTTTGTGCTTTGAGCACGTACAGTGCTGTTTGTCCGCAGTCTTCAATTCATAGTTTAACTTTATATCATTCACAACATCTGGTTTCCTCCCACTGTCCCAATTGACATGCGGATTTGGGGATTAGGTAAATTGGACCCTCTAAATTGACCATGAGAGTGAATGGTTGTTTATCTCTATAATATAGATATAACATAGTTTGTCTCCACATATTATGTGGCCCTGTGATGAACTGGCGGCCTGTCCAGAGTGTACCAGCTGAGATTAGCAAAGCACCCCCACGACCCTCATGTGGAGGATGAAGCGGTAGAAGATGGATGTTTTTTTTTTATAATTCTAACAAATGTTTTCTGATTGCTTTGCTTCACATGACAAATGATACATTCAAACATCCTTTTGAGGAAGTTTGGGAACGAACACGATATTTATAAAAGTGAATTTTTTTTTTCTGCAGCTTCTGTGCAGTAGCTGTATGTTGGCTGAACTTCATGTCACCCCATTACTCTCCATCACTGTAAATGTTTCACGTAAATTATCAGCCTCAGACTTTGACTCCCTCCTTCCCCCTCTGCGTCAAAATGCTCTAAATACTTTTACCATCACATAGTTGAGCTCAGAATAGCAACACGTTAAAACTGTTAAATGTTTTGGTGCATCCAGACTGTGTGTGTGCCAATGTGTATTGTGTGTGTGTGTGTGTGTGTGTGTGTGTGTGTGTGTGTGTGTGTGTGTGTGTGTGTGTGTGTGTATGTGTGTGTATGTGTGTGTGTGTGTGTGTGTGTGTGTGTGTGTGTGTGTGTGTGTGTGTGTGTGTGTGTGTGTGTGTGTGTGTGTGTGTGTGTGTGTGTGGCTCTCCAGCTCACTGACAGTGCAGTGAATCAGCACAGGAGCTGAAGCCAAGTGGAAATAAAACAAATGTTGGTGTGGGTCTGTTTAAAGTATACCTGACTTCAAGGATCTCCACCTAACATACTGTATGTATCTATGTGTGGTAGGACCTGTTCTGGTAGAAAGGCTAACTTTGTCAGCAGTTCTCATGGAGACCAAAACCTTGTCCCAATGAGGCAGAACCTCCATTTAAGGTTTAAGGCAAACACTTTAATTGTGGTTATAGTTAAGGTTAGGGATAAGGCTTTGTTTAGCCTGTCCAAATGAATGTATGTCTAGGTAGAGTTTTTAAAAGAATAGCTGCACAGATCTCTGTGTGTGTTTGTGTTATGTGCGAATCCTTTGTTTCTCACCTGTCTAAGATTACCTTCTACCTGTAGAAGGTCATGGATGCTCATGCCTGTCACATGCCATTGTCTTGAACTGGAACAGGACACACACACACACACACACACACATACACGCACATGCACATCTGTGAGAGAGCTTGGTTTGATATGCACATATTTAAAATTTCTAGTTTTGCTTATTTGTCTGTGCTAATGCAGGAAAAAAAAACATACTCCATACATATTTGTCAAACTGATAAAGATGAGACTTTTAGAAATGTCACGTTACTGGCCCTGTTCCAGTTCGAGTTGCATTTTAGTTTGGACAGGCAGAAGCGGAATGCAGACTCCCCATGTTCGCTTCCCAATCCGGGTCTTATCAGTCACATCACATCCATCCCCTGATTCATTAAATTCTGATCACATGACTCTTTTACCAGAAAGACAAATCACAACAGCATCAGCCTTGATGACCTGTTGGAAATGAAACATATACAAGGAATCTGAAGTGTTGTCTTTACTGGCAGCTGTTGTGCTGTTCATCTCTTCTTTTTATTACAGTTCTTCTGACAAAGTGTTTGTGAATGGTCATATGATACGGACTGAGGCCATTTCTGATACAGAGCTACACTTTTAAAACAGCCATTTAAAGGTGACATCGAATGCTTGTATCTCACATATATGTTAGTTATGGAGGTCTACTTACATATATTAACTTGTTTTCATGATTAAAAACCTTCTAATCGCTGCAAACGAGCCGATCAAAATATCTCCTCACTGACGCTCTCGTCAGCCGCGCTGTTTCAGACCAAAACCACACCCCCAGAACGTGGACTGTGTTGTGATTGGCCAGCCAACGAGAGCTTTCCCACTGTCCTGTGATTGGCTAGGTACCTGGAAGTGACGTATTTAGCACGTCAGTTCTCAGATACGCAGCTCCCCCTCTGGCACGATGGATGCTCTGCTCGTCATTATCAAAACATTGTTAAATGGCTGTGTCACGACCCCGCGCCGTAATCCCTTACACATTTTACCCGGAGTCTGACCCAGAGACAGAAGATACTGTCGCAAGTGAAACACCTCCACAACAAAGACTGCTGCAGGACGCCTCAGAATGGTAATATGTTTTCTCTGTGTATATTTCCAATACAGTATGAGGGAGACACTGGTTGAGGCTTGATAACCCGCCCCTCCCCCCACCATTTTTTCTCAGTATAAGCTTCAGCAGTACCTGTACATGTCTTTTTGTTTTCTATTTAGAATTTATCACTTACTGTTTGGTGAAACGCTAATTTTAACATTTTGTGTAGATATATGGTGGGACTGTAATGAAAGTAGTTTTGTTCCCCTGTACGTAATATGAGTAACTGATGAATAGAACTCTTGAATCTATGAAATGTGTTACTGTACTTTTCATACACAATACTGTATCTCTGGAAGGTGCACTTGTGGGAACTGCATGAAGATGCCCACAGAAGGGGAGAACGTCTGCTGTAAAGAAACACTTAAGGTATTATTTTGCCCATAAACAATAACTAAATTAGTGTTGTAAAAAAATGGATTAGTAAATGTTAGTTTAGATTTTTTTTAAAGCAATGTAGTACAAATTTGACTATTTTCAATCCTGTATTTAGACCAGTGCACTACAATGTAGCTCCATTTTCTCTAATCCTGTTTGTAACTATGATTGTACTTACCTTTTTACAGTAATAATCCATCACTTTTGAGTGATCCAGCTATTTTCACCTAATTACTCTATGCCATTACTGTAACAGTATTGTTCTGCCCCTTTTTAGGTTATCCGAAGAATGGATGAGCTTCCGGACACACCAACATGCATGACCTACCATCCAGGCCTGGAGCCTAACTGTTTGAACCCATACACACTGCAGAACATGAACAACATCTACCGGGCAGACTATGGGCCTTTGCGGGGAAGAACAATACACGAGTATGTATGTAACATACAAATAAGAGGCATGTTTAAATCATAACACACATAAGTGATAAAAGAATTGTGTCTTTGAAATGTTTAATAAATACTTTTTACACAAAATGTGCTCAGTGCAAGAGCAGCATTTAATTTTTACATTTCTATCTACTTTTCAGTCGCTACCGGCATTTAGCATACCGCAGCTTTGTCAGCTGGTGCTGGGGATATTTGGGACGACGTGTACGAGTTGTCATCCCGTCGTGTGTTGTGTGCCGGATACGCCAGGAGTTTCCTGATCTGGCTGGACAATATGTTGGCTTCCGCCCACCCCTTGACTGAAGCGGGTCACGTGTGAGGCAATGACTTCCTCCTTTAAGGGCCTGTCATACTGGGCTGACAGGGTCTCTGGGATGGCGATCTTCCTCATGTCCTCTGCGAAAGACTCTGGGTCCTCCATCACCTCCTCGAACACCAGCCTCATCAATTCAGCCACATAGTCTTTAAAATGTAACAGAGAACCATGACATTACATTCAGACAGTAATTTCTTTACTGTGTCATTACATTTTCAGCTATTTCAATTTAAATGTGTTATTTGCTGTGTTAGGTGTTAATTTAAGTTAATAAGAAAGGGAAAAAAAGCCAAAAGAAATGTCAGTATTTGTCTGTTTTTGTATAACGCTTTATTCAATGTAAATAAAATTTTTTAGTGACTTACTGTACGTGGGGTCTGTTTTGACCGGCTTCGCGGTGGGTTCTCCCTTCTTGGCCTTCGGATACGACACTCTGTAGACAGCTTGGCCTAAAGCGGTTGTTGCCTGCTCACGGCTGGAATTTTCGTTGTGATGCATGGATGCAAGGTACAACCTATGTAAATATAAAGATTCCGATCAATGAGACAGAGTGCCCTGAAGTAAACAGAACAATATGAATTCATTTCTTTAAAAAAAACTAGTGATTGATTTTTTTATGTTTACAATTGGTATTTATGATTTTGATGGTGGTCTGATTTTTTTCATTACCTGGTGAATCTGCACGCATGTCTCCTGCAACTTGAACTTTCCCCCCCGGTTTCAATGTGGAGAAAAGGACCTGCTGGTCACTCTTCCACTTGTGGACGATTGCAGGTTCCAGGTATTTCCTTGCATGTTTCCGGAAGGTGTCATAATGAGTAATCTGGAGCTGCAAGGCGCGGCATAGCTAACATAACAATAATACAAACAGTGTTTAGTAATTGTCTATTGGTTGAAAGTGTCATATGATTTTGACAAAAACATTAATAGTATTACCTTTTCCAGCTGGATGAAGGATGCACCAGTGAAATATGTAGCAGCAGATAACTGTACATTGCCAACTGGGGTGTTATTCATCATGGGCTGACTTTGCCACTTCCTGGAGTAGTTGCATTTTGGACACGTTTGATGAAATGCAACATACGTGCCCTTCTGTTGCTGCTGCACTTCGCATTTTCTCTTGCACACTGGACATGTGTCAAAAAGCTCCCTCAGGCAGGACTCAAATACAATGTATTTTTTATCCATGTATACAGCACTTTCAGTCCTACAAATGTAACAAGACAAAAAGCATTTAGCCTCACTTCTTTGATCTGAAGTGACAAGCCTAGTGAACTTGTACAGTACTTACGACATTGTTGAATCGTGTGTTGTTAGGGATCCGCCAGGAGTAAAGGTTGAGTCATTTGGGTCGACTTGTGACTCTGGTGAGGTGAATCCCTCTTCCTCCTCTGACTCAACACGTGCTCTTTTTTGTGGTCCAAACCCTGGCCCCTTTATAGGTGTGGATGAAAACATGTACTCAGGCAGTGTGGTTTGTGTGCCAGCAGTCTCATGTGACAACACTGGTGTCTGGGTCCCTATGGAGTAGATACAATGTGTGAACATTTCATGCTCTTTACTAATTTGGTTCTTATGAAATTTTCAACTTACTTACTACTTACTTCTACTTACTTTGGCTGTGCACGTGTGTTTTCAAGGTCCCAATTGACAGTTGAGTGGCACATGTTCTCACACTTGGAGCTTCTGTTTGTGTGCCCGTGTGGATAAAACGATCCTGGTATGGAAAATAGTAAAGGTTAAAACAATAATACAGATCATGCTAAAAAGACTAGATTCTACTTCATTACCTTTCCTGAATCTGCCCCAATTCGACTATAACTTTTTCCCTACTTTAACATAAACACACGTTTCCTACACCGCATGAATAACGTTGTGTTTACAAGTGAGAGAGACACATGCACGCAATTGAAACGAGCGAACACGGTCCCAAACTTCTACAGCGATTAGCCTGCTTAGCTCTTTGCTCCCCGGATAGTCACCCACAATATAGCCTTATTTACCGGCATGGAGAGACACATACACGCAACTGGAACGAGCGAACACGGTCCCAAACTTCTACAGCGATTAGCCTGCTTAGCTCTTTTTTGCTCCCTGGATAGTCACCCACAATACAGCCCTGTTTACCGGCATGGAGAGACACATACACGCAATTGAAACGAGCGAACACGGTCCCAAACTTCTACAGCGTTTAGCCTGCTTAGCTCTGTGCTCCCCGGATAGTCACCCACAATATAGCCTTATTTACCGGCATGGAGAGACACATACACGCAATTGCAACGAGCGAACACGGTCCCAAACTTCTACAGCGTTTAGCCTGCTTAGCTCTGTGCTCCCCGGATAGTCACCCAAAATACAGCCGTGTTTATCGGTGTAGGGTTCCCGAAAAACTCATATAGTGATTAGCCTCCATACCTACGTGCTCCCCGGATAGTCACCCACAATACAGCCGTGTTTACCGGCATAGGAGAGACACATACACGCAATTGAAACACGAGCGAACGCGTGTAGCTTAGCAAGTAGCCTGCTATCGCTAATGCTAAACGGCAGAACGAGCACACAAAGACAGTATTACTGTTTGAAATACTTACTTGTGCTGCAGGTAATCCAGCATGTATTGTAGGCACTGCTCCTTCTTTGAGGCGAAGTGTGGTGCTGTGCCCTGCTTTGTATTGCGCGAAGTTTGTGTAACAATCCTCTGTGAAGTGGTTGCCACATACATGGAGAATTTTGGGAAATGTAGCAGGGGCATTCCCATCAAAAATGAACAATATCCACTGAGCTTTTGTTTGCTCGTTGGTGGGGAGCTTGTGGAGCGTCTTTCCTTGTTTACTACAACCCAGAACAGAGCAAACTGATCTTTTTTTCGAAGACATGTTCTCAACCGATATGCTCAGCAGCTACAACGAGAGTAGTTCTTCTTCTGCGGTTGAATTTACGCAACCGGATGTGCCCAGAGTAGTGCCTGCACCAGGAGGAGCTACGGTGGTGAGAGGAGTGGTGAGGATTTCTGATGACATCATCAGCTTCGGGAAGTGCAGATCCGCTTGGCAGAGCCCAGAGCAACAATGCAACACTATTTTCTCAGCAGTGGCTGAACTGTTTGTTCTGAAACTTTAGGGTTTCATAAACGAGGTAATGACGCAGATACACACACAAACGCAGCGTTAATTGGAGCTTCCGGTCTATGTGGCCTTTAAAGGAAAACATTACTTTAGGTAAGGCAGTTTTATTCATACAGCAAAGCAGATTCGAGGTGCTGTACAGGAACACTGACAAACAACACACAGGTTTGTGAGGAATAAATACAACGTTTATAATGTCTAATCACTTGGTTTTGTGTCTGACTTGATCTGGGTTCACATCTCAACTCAGCAAACACTTTGTCTGATGCACTTGTGTTGCAGTGACTTTGATCATGGCAGACAATGGATAAATAAAGCCTATTGAATGTGATGTAGACACATTTGAGGGTGAACATCCCATGTGACATTGTGGTGATCTATTGTTCGTGACACATAGTGTACACACACACACACACCCTCATGTCTTTTAAGAAATGTTCTGTTCATGCATGCGTGACTGTGTGTGTGTGCGTTACAGGTGTGGCTCATAAGTCATGCAACGCAAGGACAAAATCTCAGGGCAGACAGAGATAAGGGGTCAGAGATTCATAACTTAAAAGTCCAGTGTGAAAAATGCAGGTGAAATTATTTTTATTTATCTGAAATTGAACATAAAATAGTTGTATGTCATTTTAATTACAGTACAATTACCTGATCATGTAAATTATCCCATCACTCCATTTTGTATCACCTTATTTTTACAAAAGCCCATAAATGGACACACTAAACATCTTTTGAGCTTTGATGCAGACTGAAGGCTACATTAGTTTCCCCTTTTGCAGAGAAAAGGTGAGATGAGGGATATTCAGCTGCAACATGCAACTTCTCCTTTACACACTGAACCTTTAACTTACACAAGCTAATCAAACCTCAATATTATGTGAAACACATATTTAGATCAGTGCCCCCTGCTGGAGGATGCAGTAGTTACTTCACACAGTGTGACATGTCAAACCGGTTTAAGGTTTGAACTTTCCCCACGATATCTTTTCTTCTCTCTCCTAACTGAACTAAAATCTGAAAAATGTCTCCAGGCTCATTCAGGTTTTTTTTTTAATATAAGCATTTTCCCCCTAGATCACCAATTTCTAACATTTGGGTTCATGAATATCAAACACAGTGCGTGCCAGATATTCAGATGATTAGAAGGCTGGGTTTCATTCATTTCCTGAAAAGCTGACATTTTTGATCCAGGCTACAACACAAATGAACTGCTGCGTATTAGTGTGTTGGCATCCTTCTAGGTGGCAGTTATTGATAATTGATCACTAATTTCTTGTATGACCCCCTGTGTAAAGTCTTTGGAAGGTGAGAACAGTCATGTGCTGTGTGCAAAGCCCCATCTGCTCTTTCAGTTTGGGCTCTTGATGCTGAGCGTTGTCTGCAGGACAGATAAAGCTATCAGCTCTGCTGACATACAGAGGCCCTTGGCACCCATTTCACATGAGCAGAGCACTTAACCTGTCGACCTTCACTGCCATATATCACCTTATTCACACACAGACACACATGCACTGAGCTACTGCAGCCATAGCACTACAAGATGAAGCTCAGAAAATGGTTGTGGTTGCTGTATCTGCCCACCTTGCACTTTTCGTCTCCCTCTGGTCACTGAGTGTATGTTATTGTGCCATACAGTGAGAAAGAGGGGGGACTGTAATCAAAGCAATACAGTCGAAGATGAAGTCTTAATTGGTTTTCAAAAAGCTTACACATACGCAAATATGGTGGGAAAGCAGGAGGGCAGGGGGAAAAGAGAGGAGGCTGTGCTGAAGCTGAAGCTTGTCTTGTGTTTTGGAATCTCTCCATGTTTTCATCATGCTGTTAGGTGAGACTGTTTTCTGCAGCTGCAAGAGCATCGTTCACCCTCTACCCTCACCACTAGCACACACACACACACACACACACACACACACACAATGGTGCTGCTTTCAAAGTGTTATCAGTCGCTGTGGTGCTTGAAGTGTGTGAAAGGCTCAGAGTGCATGGAGAGAATGGTCACAGGTCAAAGAAGGTGACATGTTTGTGTCAGAGTCTGGTGAGAACTAGTGGAGTGGAGCCTCTAGTATAAATACACAGTGAGGTGTGTGCTTATATGAATTTGGCTGTGACAGGCAGTAGTGAGGATGCAGCTTGGACTCCATAGTGCAGAAATGTTGGTAATGTGAGAGTCGCTTGTGTCTCACTGACAATGCTGTCATTGTTCTGTACAGCAAACTAAACTGCAAGGACAGGAGCAGAGAACCAGAGTAAGGAAGGAGGCGCTAAGAGCCTCTGTACCCACTCTGGGTGAGCTTTCCCCTGGACACAAAGTGCCAGTAGAGGCTTGTGGACCGACGAGGAGCATGAACTGCTGTACCTGGAGCACAGCCAGGCGGCACGGAGAGCGGAAATGAAAGAGTTGCACTCTCTGCAGGATAGAGAGCAATATATATGTGTGTTAATAGAATTTTGAGGGTTGTTCAGACTAAGACACAAGCTTGTTTTGTTATACACAGATCTTCTCACAAACACACATCCTCTCTCGCTCAGTCAGTTGCCAGTGGTTAAACGTTGGGTGCTTTGATCTGAGGTCTCATGTCAGTGGCCAAACTCGATTCAGCACACTGGCTACTTTGTGCATTTGTGGAGAACCGACTCAGACCCAGACTTCATGAACACAGCACATGTTATCAACAGGTTGTTGTGATTTTTGTAGCCTGGTAATATTTGGATCTTTTTTTGGAATACGTCCATATTGAACGATTCTGCATGTTATCACATACACACAAGTGTTAAGCATGTCATTTTAGGCTACGTAGTGGTTAGCACTTTTGCCTTTGAGGCCCGGTTAGAACAAGGGCCTTTCTGCATGGAGTTTGCATGTTCTCTCTGTGTGTGTTTGTGGGTTTTCTCCGGGCTGCAGTCCAAAAACATGCAATACAGGGTTTAGGTCAATTAGACACTCTCAATTGACCATGAGTGTGAGAGTCAATGGTTGTTTGTCTCTCTATGTGGCCCTGTGATGGACTAGCAAACGGTGTGGAGGATAAAGCGGTAGAAGATGGATGGATGGATGGACCTCAGGATTCAATTTGGTTTGTCAGTGAACTTGTCAACACTTTTTATGAAGACCACATCTATAATGCATTATGATGGCACCTATAGTGCACTATAATGTTCACCCTGATGTGGTCTTAATAGTGTTACTGTGACCTTGACCCGGGGTTTATTGACACTCATGTTTGTGTGGTAAAAGTGCTGAGTTTCTAAGATGTCATGTGGTGGAAGGAAACAAATGTGGAAACAGATGTTTATGAAAGGATTTGGTTATGCATTTGTGTGATTACAGGATAAGGTTGTGGTGTCTAGGACGTGCAGTCACCTGGCATTTCTGTGTGTGGAAAAAATGTTTATTGACCAGGATTAATGTGCTCCCCTGTTTTCATTTAATTGAATTATGTTTGATGTGTGTTTTTTGCCATTAGTCATGTGTGCTGATGTTGAAAAGGATTTCCACTTGCTCTTGATACTTGTCTCCTCCTCTTTGCCTCTGTCTGAGACACAATTAAATTACTGTTAATGATATGACCTTTGACCTCGCCCTCTTGGCCCAAGGCCCAACTGATGACATTAAGAAAAGGACAGAAATTGAGAGGGAGTGTGAGTGTGGATGAGGTACGCAGTCGATTGTGGAACAGAAAAGGAAAAGGGAAGATGATGATAAATTGTTTAGGGCCATGGTTCTCAAAGTGTGGTACATGTACCACCAGTGGTACGTGAGCTTCCTCTGGTGGTACTGGGAGGAAAATCAGAAATGCTATTCTACTGTATATGAGGAAGTTTGAGCACGTAGAAAATGAAACAAATAAAAATAAAATAGCACAGAAATATATAGTATGTGAGGAAGAGGAGGAAGATGAGAGAGCAAATGATCTTATTGAGAATAAATCTGTCTCTGGTGAAAGGTCTGTAGCTGACATTGCTCAACCTTTTTCCACCACTGTATTTTAACGTTGGTGATAATGGTGTTAATTCAGGAGCTCAATATATTCCCAGGTTGTACTTGGTATGAAAAGTTTGAGAACCACTAGTTTAGGGCTTTCACCGTTTAACACCTAAACCTCAACATGTTCATCTGGACTTTTTTTTGTTGTTGCATATTTTATATTTGTTTATATTTTAAAAAAACAAAACACTGTATGGTTGTACACGAACACCAGAATTTGAAATTCGAACAGTCAGTCATCATCTAACCGCTTTATCCTCCACCAGAGGGTCGCGGGGGGTGCTGTGCCAATCTCAGCTACATCGGGCGATAGGCGGGGCACACCCTGAACAGTTCGCCAGTCCATCGCAGGGCCACACACACACAGATAGAGACAAACAACCATTCACTCTCACGGTCAATTTAGAGTGTCCAATTTACCTATTCCCCACATTGCATGTTTTTGGACTGTGGGAGGAAGCCGGAGTACCCGGAGAGAACCCACGCACACACGGGGAGAACATGCAAACTCCATGCAGAAAGGCCCTTGTTCCAACCGGGGCTCGAACCCGGGTCTTCTCGCTGCAAAGCGAAAGTGCTAACCACTACACTGCCATGTGGCCCGAAATTTGAACAGTATAAAACATATTTCAAATAACACTTGTTTGAGTCTTAGTCTCAATGTCTAACTTCTCAGGTTTCAGAATTGTTGATTGGTGCTAATCAAACCTCTCATCCAGTATGTAGTGTTTTATACACAAACCTTTATTATTCAGTTTACAGATATCTTTGTTGTTTGGAGCAAAGAGACCAGCAAATAATCAAATTTAAGGAGCTGGAAAATCAGAAAACATGTTTTAATTATTAAAAAAAAACAAAACACTCAATCTGGAGAACTGATAAAGAGTCTAAAGAGTCAGCGTTTGATTTAGTTATTGATTAATAATCGATGAAGCAATTCATTGTTGCAGCCCTAAAATTGTTGCAGTGTTGTCTTCTCATCTCCTCTCTGCCATCTACACCAGCAGGCAGCTTATTGATTGATTGATTGATTGATTGATTGATTGATTGATTGATTGATCGATCATTGTTGATTTGCTCAGTCTCCCTCCACTGTTAGCCTCTGTTACTGTCTGGTCCCCTAATGGACAAGCTGCTAGTTGACGCACATGCGACAGTGACCAGTTGTTGCTTCAGCATTTGCATGTTCAAGTGAGTGTGTTCGCTTCAGCTTTGTGGTTTGTGTAAGTTTTATGAGAAAAGTGTGGCTTTTCTTTTTCCACTTGCTCGGGGGGAAACACCGCAGCATCCGGTTCACAGAACTGCATGGTGGTATGTGCATTCACACACGTGTGGTGTGTGTATTTGCCCAAAGAAGCCACCTATAAAACACATCAGGTAAAAAGCATTTCGGATCCATGTCTAGGTGTATTTCCATCAGCCTGCTTTTATATGTATTTTGATTAGTGCATAAAAACACTGAAATGGAAGCACAGAAGGTATTGATATATCAGTTTTGATGCTCGAGGGAGTTGGAAATGGAAGTACAGTGGGTAGAATGAGTGAAACCTTCCTCCGTTTCTGCATTTTGTTGCACTGGAAAAGTAGTGCATAAAGTGATACAGCAGTCGGGGGAATAGGCATGTGTAAATAGACAGACAGAAAGATAGACTGCGAGAAGGAAAACATACACTCTGGTTTAATTGCAGCTTATTCATGTCCATTGCCTGTTTTATTTTGTCTCAATTGTTGCGATAACAAGAAAGAGAGAGAGAACAGCTGCTCAAGTTTGACAGATGTTGTCGATGTTCCTGTTCCATTTGGCTTCAGAGGCACAGATTCCCTGTGTTTAGTCTCAAACTACCAACCAGAACCTAAACAGTGAGGCAGGTGACAGAGAATGTGTGATTGTGCGTCTTTGTGAGGAAGATGTGACTACGCTGTACATGTTCATGCACGTCATGTTGGTTTCCAGACAGATTTACTGGTAGTTTAGTTAGAGTTAAAACATTTTTCCCCCATCATACTTGAATAGGATTCTTGTTTATCGATTCATTTATTTAGTTAGGACTTGCACATTAATCAACACGTATACGGAGTATGTACACTATGAGGTAATAAAAAAAAACAAGAACAAAATAAGAAAATCATTAATATAAGGAAAAATATCAAGATTTAAGTTTTTTTTTTAAAAATAACATATTAACTTATTCCACTTTTTTCTGGCCTCTGGATGACCTTTATGTACTGTATCTTCCCAATATCCAAAGAAGACTTATATAAATAGATTCATGATTATATAGGGTATTATGCAACAGAATTAATTATATTTAGTGATACAGTCTCACTGTAGACACACACATAGTCACTGCATTCATTTGGGCAACCTAAACAAAGCATTATTAATGTCTAATCCTAACCCTTAACCTAACCACAATTTAAATAGCCCTAGACTAGTTCCTTGGAAATAAGGTTCTACGTCATTAGGAGCAGTGACGAGGTCAATGTTTATGCCAGAAAAGGTCCAAATACAAGTATGTATACACGCTCGCACACACACACACACACACATATATATATATGCACAGTCACTCATGCACAAGATAATCCTGCAGGGCATGGGTGAATTTAGGGCAAACCTGATTAGTAGTGGTACTGCTTATCAACCAGAGCCAGAGAGGGAGAGTGGGGGTGAGAGAAAAGAGGTGGTGGGAGAATGAAAACTGGGAAAAGTGAAAGAAGAGAATTTCTACGTGGGATTCACATAAAGGAAGTTATTTTTCAGTCTCATTCTTTAGTGAAATTCATCCTAAAATACGCACAGATGATGCAACTGCACACAGTCACACACTTGACAAGAAAACTGTGTTAGACAAAAAAAAACAAAGAAATAGAACAGAAGTGAGAAAGATGGCAGTCCATCCACTGGACCTCCTCCTCCTCCTCCCTACAACCCTTCTCACCTTCTTCCTTTATCCACCTTCATTTCATTTCAATTCTCCTTCCTTCTGAATCTCCTTCTGTCTTTCTCTCCTCTCCGCTATCAACCGTTGTTGTTGATACCTGATAATCCCTCAGGATTTAAATTGTGCATGTTCATGTGTTGATGCCCCCAGTGAAGCAGAATCTCAAAGGAGTAACAGGGTCATTTTGTGTTGTTGGTGGAGAGGAGGACAGGCTGATATGCACTACAGAGTATTTATTACTCTCTGATGAGATGCTACATGGTTCCTTGAACCAGTTGAAGATAATGCTTTAGTTATGCTTGAAGTCTCTCAGAAGGGAGTTTTTAAATAATTGTTCCTTCTATTTATATTTGACTGGGTGGTGCAATGTCTAGTATTGTTGCCTCAGAGTTAGAAGGTCACTGGTTCAACCCAAGATTAACCTTGTTGTTCTTTATGGTGTGTTTGCCTCACATCCAGACATACTTAATGTTCAGTAAAATATTTCATATTAGAGGACAAGCTGAACGTGCCATGTTCTTCTATTTGCAGTCTAACTGAGATCTTTCTCCTCTATGTCTCTAAGGATGTAAATGAACCAAACTGAGGTCTCACACTCCAGAGAAATGGCTAAAAAAAGCCATCAGGTGCAATAAAGAACTCCATTTGAATAGACACCTATAGGCAAAAAGATGTTTCCTCTCAGTTGAATCCTAACAGCAATAATTTCCTGCGGAGTTAATGGTCTGAATCGCCATTTTCAGATCTTATTAATCGCACATGATGTCAAATGTGTGACTTATGTTCCCATTTAGGAAAAGAGACCATAAAGCACAGCACATATGAGTGGACACCACTGTGATTGACTTCTTGGTGCCTGGTTGCAGGTGACTGTAAATCTGTGCAAAACCTCCACATGGCACCAGTCAAATCATGAATTTTGAGGCTGAATTTCTCAGTATAGCAGTGTTTGACCGCAAGTTACACATTGCTGCTTTAAAACAGAAATTGTTTACCACTTCAAATTCAGCACAGTTGATTAATATGTGCACACTGAAACATTCTTGTCAATCAGCTTTGATTTAAATACTGCTACTGTCAGTTTTTCATATTTAATAACCACATTAGACTACAATTTTGTATAAATGATGAGAAGACTTTCTCCCTTTTGTTAGAGGTCTGCTGTGGCTCATTATGAAGCAAGCGGAAGCATTAGCATCGAGCACAGGAGCCTGCTAATGGCTACGTTGTCTAATGGGAATCATTTGCAAAAAGCATTTATTCCTTTAACCTGTGGAATACATTTGCCCCCGACTGCTGCAGAACAATTGAGAGGAAACTGCAGCTGGAAAATGGCAGTGAGTGGATGATACAGCTGTAAATGTGTGTTTTTTTGCAAAGTGTGCATATCTCGCAGCTGTGTCCTGTCTCACTGTAGGGGCTCTGTGTGTGTGTGTGTGTGTAGACTGTGGGGGCAGGAGCATCTTTTTCTCCTCATCCTGTCAGTTTTGATTGACAGAAGAAGGAGGAAGGTGTATAATTTATCACTTCCTGGTTGGTCCAAACCCACAATGCCCTGCAGCCAGAGACGAGGGTTGGTCCCCCAGAGCAAAAGCCAGTTTATTAAACCCTTAATGGACATGACACACACACACACACACACACACACACACACATACACACACACACACACTGAGCCTATGTTGGTCTCTATCCGTGGCCACCTCTCACTGATGTTTAATGTATAATGAATGAATGATTCATGGTAGGGGGCAGGATTTTGCATCTTAGTACTACTTATTCATTTATACTCTCTCTCTCTCTCGTCATGTTTTCAAAATTATACCTGATTTGTGATTTATATTTCAACATGTGGAAGGTCACCAGGTTCTTCAGACACATTACATGAGACATTTGAAATGTGAAGTCCTTACATTTCCTGCACAACTCCTGCACATTCTTCATTGTTCCATTTAAATCCATGTAACGTTATCGCTGCTGCATGGAATTACAATGGAATTAAGTACAATCAGTTCACACACTAACTCGGCTCTAATCAATATATTCATATTAATAATTGATCAAATATATATAATTGATAGATATCCATCTATCTATCTATCTGTCTATCTGTCTGTCTGTCTGTCTGTCTGTCTGTCTGTCTGTCTATCTAGGGTCAGGGCCTGGTTTCAGGGTTAGAATTGGGTTTAGGTTAGGGTAAGGGTTACGGTTAGTCCATGGTTGTGATGGTTAAAGTTAGGGTGTGTTATGTCTATGAGTGTTTAAATGCTGTGCAAAATGTGTGTGTGTGTGAGAGAGAGAGAGAGAGAGAGAGGAGGGCAGATGGTGTAGCTCTAGGACTCATCTCCCTATGTTAGTGTGCGTGACAGGTGGTGTGCGTGTGTGTGTGTGTATTTGTCACATCCGACACAGCCGGTGAAGTCTAGTTTATAAGGACATTTTTCCAGACCTTGCCCTTGGTCTGTGTCACTAACACTAACGTCTGCCTTTCTCGCTCTCTGTATTAGTGTGTGTGTGTGTGTGTGTGTTTGTGCGTGTGTCAGCCCAGTCGCAGGTAAAATTCTCTATTGTTGGTCTCTATTGTTTTTATTGACTTCCTTCTCATCTCCACTTCACCTTCACCTTAGATTGAGAAACTTAAGAGGAAATTGTGAAGGACGGATACAGATACATTTATCAAGGGCCCCACAAATTTCACACATGGCAACAACACCTTTTGTGTGTGTGTCTGTGTGTGTGTGTGTGTGTGTGTGTGTGTGTGTGTGTGTGTGTGTGTGTGTGTGTGTGTGTGTGTGTGTGTGTTTGTGTGTGTGTGTGTGTGCTATCGCTCTTCTCACACATGTTGACTTTCAAGAAGGGGAAGCAAATCGGAGCTCCTTTGCTCTCTGACTGCCCGGAGGCTTTTAGCAGCAGATGTCAATGAGAAATGACATTCATGTGAAATGAAAACAGACACACAGATGAGGGGAGTCTGGGTGGATGTGGGGGGAGAAACTGTCATTGTGATGGGCAGTTGTTTTTTTTCCTCCCTTAAGTTTCACAGAAGAGCATGTACAGGCTCCAAGTGGAGAACCATGTCCGCACTGTGGCAGTGCTGGGATTGTTTTGGTTTGAATCTTTTAGCTGCCAAGGTGGAGGTTACTTATCTCAAAAATCAGTGATGCACTTGCACTGTGCAATATTTTCTAAAAATATTTGTATATATTGTATATTTAATATATAATATAATATATTTGCTGAAGTGCACTCTACTGCTTGATGGAAACAAGGTTTCAGTATTTATCTGAAGTAGTAGTTGAGTTTATTCATAGACATACACCTTAATATACCTTAGCAGAAACATTAACACCAAAAAGAGTGAATAGAGAAGGAATGATAAAGAGGTTGACTTGAAGCAGTTCATCTGTGCAGCTCTCACTGTGTATGAGAGCAGGGTGAAACAAGGGTTACTGATCTTTCTGTACACTCTTCTTGCCTCTCACCACTTCATTTATTAAACCTTGTGTTTGATTTGTCCTATTCTGTTTACCATTCTGATCATTTCTTTCTCTCTCTCACTTTGACAGACATCATCCTGGATCCAAACAAGTTTGGAGGCGTGACCAACTTCAGCACCTTTCTACTGGACCGTTCGTCAGGCATGCTGTTCCTGGGGGCCCGGGACGCCATACTGTCTGTGGACACCAATCAACTGGACAGACCACCACGCTATGTAGGAGGACTATGTTTCCCTCTGTGTGCGTGCGTGCGTGTGTGTGTGTGTGTAAGCATGTAAAAATTAAATCTTTAATTTAACTTGCTCAATGTCAACCTGTCATGGCTTCGTCCTTGTTTGCTTTTGTCTGGAGTCATGGTTTAGAAACAACTTAGGTTTCTTAGAAGAGCAGAAACGGATTGTCATTTGAATTTGAGCGTCTTCCCTCTGGACAGAGGTTGACAGTCCTGGCATATAAAAGTGATAGAAAGTGAAATAAAAAGAATTGCTTTGTTCAACAGCCACAATTGAACAAGTAGTACTGCACAATATTTGTTATTGATATAATTATTCCAAGTGTATTCAAGTATTTTATTCTTTTTAACTGTGCTGTCTTTGTCATGATTTCAGTCATCACTTCCTAAAAATTGGTTTTGCTCCATTTTTTGCACCTGAACATTTTTATTTTGCATTGTTTTTGCTGAATCTTTTATTTCTGTCACTTACTTCTCCAAATTACACTTTTTAACATTCTACTTTTAAGACTCTGGACTCTTTAAGACTATCTTTAACCTGTCAACTGTGTTATCAGCTGACGGGCAAGAGACTACAACATATCCAATTCTCTCTTTTATTTTGATCCAGATAACTTGGGATGTGTCAGAGGAGAAGAGAAAATCCTGTGTGGCAAAGGGAAAGACAGAGGTAAGAGCTGCATAATCATGAATTGTTTTTGTCACTGTTTAATTGGATGTAATTGATCCAAACTTGTATATACTACTGTATATTTGTTCATAAAGCTGTGAGAAATGTGCAGCCGACACCAATTCATGTCTGTGCATGGAGAGTATAGCTTTACAGTATTTGTACTGTGATTTGTACTGTGATCATATATTGTTGTTGAATTATGTTTAATGTCCTTCTAATTAAGACCATTAATAAACTATAGTTTTCATTCATATTTTTGAAGTTGAACTGTAACATGCTCATTTATGGGTGTTTGTGTCCCCCTGCAGGTTGACTGCCATAACTACATCCGTCTGCTGGAGTTTCTGGAGGAGGGACGCATATATGTGTGCGGAACCTATGCCTTTGACCCTCAGTGTACCTTCTTGGTTAGTGTGTATTTTTTATTATTTCTTTTTTATTCATACAGGTTATCTGGATGTGACACAGGGTCTCATTTTTAAGAGAAATGTGCAAAATGTCAAGTGAATAAACAGATTAAAATACTAGGAGCAGGAAGCAAGTTCTCAAAGATGCCCTCTCCAGTGACTGTAAAAGAATTTTACAATCTGCTAAGGGAATCAAGCTAGACAGACTCAGCTGAAGCTTCCAGGTTCCAGGTTGAGGGGGCAAAGTAAGAAAACGCCAATCCAACTTTATTTATTACGCACTTTAAAAACAACAGCAGCGGAAACAAGTGCTGTACATCAGAGATAAATAAAACAAATAGAATATAAAAATGTGTGATCTAATAGACCTAAGAATGAACAATAAAACATACAATAAAACAATAAAATAGTATAGAAAGTATAAAAACAACACAAATAAAGACGTCATACAATGAAACTATAAAAAAGATGAAACCAATGTCTCATACTGGGTCAAAAGCCAAAGAGTAAAAATGGGTTTTAAGATGCGTTTTAAAAGTGGACAGTGAAGGGCCGTGTCTACTGAACAGAGGCATTCAAATAAATGATATCTCCATGATCAAGAAGGGGCAAGAAGGTGGCAGCAACAAGCCGCTTCCTAGCATTAAAAGAGAAAGGAAGGATTTGTTTCTGAAGAAGAAACCCAATTTCAATTTCTTTAAAAGATATTCAACGTGGGGTTTAAAGAAAGGCTTTCATCATTTGTGATGCCAAGGTATTTATAAGAGGCCACAAGCTCCATAGGGGTATTCTGAGCAGATGTAAAGGAAGCAAGAATTGCTGGCACCTTCTTATTTACCAGAAAACAGCATCATCTTGGTTTTGTCAGCATTTAGCTCTAGTCTAAGGTGGTACAGTTGAGCATAACAATAGACAATAGTTTTCACAAGCAGCACTGCAAACAAAATGCAAATACATTTTAATTAATTTTCTCTTAAATGAAGAAACTACTGTACAGCAGTCATCATGATGATTTATTTGACACTACTGTTGCCTTCTTAATTCTCCATCCTTTTCCCCATAATCATGAAGGAGCTCTCCACCTTCACCCTGGAGAAAAACGAGGATGGAGGAGTGAAGATGGAGACTGGGAAGGGCAAGTGTCCCTTTGAGCCCAGTCAGCACTACACAGCTGTTATGGCAGGCATGTAATATGACTTGTTGTTTGTTTCCTGTTTGATCAATTGTGAGCCTAACTTAAAGAGTCTCACCTTTTGAACTATTTGTGTATGTGTGTGTGTGTGTGTAGGTGGTACATTATATACAGCAGCCACCAGTAACTTTCTGGGAACGCTGTTCGACATCTCCAGGGCAACAGGCCCTGAGCAGGAGCGCATCCGCACTGAACGATCTATCAACTGGCTCAGTGGTGAGACTTGCATGCTCATTTTCAAACACACGTTTTACCCACACATGCTGACACTCTGACACAAACACACTTTATCATACCTTTTCTTACATTTTTAGATCCAGAGTTTGTGAGCTCAGCCTACATAGAGCAGTCTGCAGAGAGCAACCCCACAGGGGATGACGACAAAATCTACTTCTTCTTCACTGAGGTAGCCAAAGAGTACGACCTCTACACAAAAGTGAAGGTTCCCAGGGTGGCGCGAGTCTGCAAGGTAAACCCACTGCTTTGTGTAATAGTGTATACATTATTTGCTGTGGTTATTTGAATGTATTCTCTTGCCCTATCTGCTCAGTCCGACGTGGGAGGGATGAAGACTCTGCAGCGACGTTGGACCACTTTCCTAAAGGCCCAGCTGGTATGCGAAGACAAGCCCAGTGGTCAGCGCTACAACATCCTTACTGATGTTTTCACAATACAACAGCCACAAGGCGATCCCAGCAGCACACACTTCTATGGACTCTTCACCTCCCAGTGGTAAGCTGAGGAAGAAGCAAACCAAATATTGCACACCTAATATGTTGTTTATGCGTCTTCTGCTACATAAAGCCCTTTAAGGAGTTGCTAAGACTCACGTTTTATTTCTTAGGGAACATGAGGAGCTCTCTGCAGTATGTGTTTTCAGTTTGTCTGACATCAGCAAAGTGATGGATGGTCCCTTTAAAGAGCTGAAGAAGACCTGTGACAACTGGATTAACCTTGAACCTGTCCCCACACCAAGGCCGGGCCAGGTAATAAACTGTACAACTACATTACAACGCCTTCTCTTACATTCTACCACGTTGCTATAAAAAGCCTCATACACAAATTGTTGTTTCATCCCCAAACATTTGTTTAGTGTTTGACCCATGCATTAAAGGATGAAGGATTTGAGTCGTCCCTGAAGCTCCCAGACAAGGTGTTGACATTCGTGAGAGACCACCCTTTGATGGAAAACAGCGTGACTGCAGCACCCCTGCTGGTGCGCAAGGGGATAAGATACACCAAGCTGGCTGTAACCCAAACAGGCAGTGGAGCAGTGCTACACCTTGGAACAGGTGAAGAGATAAAAGGAGAGACTGGAAGAAAATGGAAAGAGAGTTAAAACTGAATTTAGATGAATGTTAAATCAATACTGAATTCTCTGACAGTGACTGCGTAGCTAGATACAGTACTGGGCAAATGTCTGAGGCCACTGTTAAATTTGTTGTCTTAGCAATGCAATAATGACCAAAAAGTATGATTATTTTTCAATCACTGTATTGGAAGACATGCAGAAAATATTGGAAATGTGCATGCAATTTTGAAATAACAAGTTTCTGGAAAAAAAAGAAGAAAACACAGCCTTTGTACATTAAAGTGTTAAGTGTGGCCTACCATTACACTTACATGACCCTTGCTCTTGTTATTGGTAATATGTCATGTCAGCAGGTTTATTCAAGATGTGCTTGAGTATTACACATAGATGTTGTATGAGTTAAACTCAATGACACCTAACTAATATAAAAGACCAACTTCCTGTCACATCAAACATCAGACGCAAATGCCAATGATCTCTGACATTTGACAGACATAGAAACAACAAAGCTGGTGGTGCCACAGTACTGCATATTTAATATTTTAATTATTATGAACTGAACTTATTTGTATAAATGTTGAGATGAATGTGAAACGAAATAAAAGCAAAAAGAATAAAAGGTGAGGTGTAAGTTTTACTACCAGTTTGTGTGTGTTGCAGGCCATGGGGAGCTCCACCAGGTGGAGGTAGTGGGCCAGAATGCCACTGTACTGAGAGAGATTCCTCTGTTCACCTTGCACGAGCCTGTGAACAACATATTACTGCACAAGGTAGAGGACAGGTGTCTATGTAATACGTAAAACACACACAGCCATGCATGTATTCACCAGAAAACGTCTAACATCAGTACCTCTGTTATGGTTCCTTGTGTTTCCAGGGCCAGGCACTGGTAGGCAGCCCTCTGTCTCTGGCTCGTGTGCAGGCTGAAGGCTGTGCTCTGTATCTCAACTGTGAGTTATGTGCCAGAGCCAGAGGACTGGGCTGTGAGTGGAGCAGGGAGGATGAAGCCTGCAGAGAGACAGCAACAAAGTGAGCACAACAGAAATAGCTCCATGAACTGGAAGACATCTAGATATGGGAATCAGAATCAGACAGAATTTTGATTATTTTGTTAACAGTGTGCTAATAGCTCACTCACTCACTCACCTTCTACTGCTTTATCCTCCACATGAGGGTCGCGGGGGGCGCTGGTGCCAATCCCAGCTGACATAGGGCAAAAGGCAGGGTATACCCTGGACAGGTTGCCAGTCCATCACAAATAACATAAACTCCACTACCACTTCACCAACTGTGGCCCATGTTAATCATTTTATTTCTAACCTTTAAAAGTGTTGTAGTTGACACGTTAGAGTAAAAATGTAGAAGAGTAGTAGTAAATAGTAAATATTAAAGGGGGGAAAAAAGCCCTTTTGAGTAAAGAAATTCACCACATACAGTAAACATAAATAAATAAGTTAGCAGAGCCATGGTCAAGTTTTTTTAAATTTTTCAACACTGATAGATACAATATGTGGAGAAGAAAGCACCAAGAAAAGATCTTAGTTTTAACCAAAACACAAAAATATGACATGATTTTTGTGTGTTTCCAGGCCTGGTCCAGATGATACAGTAGAGGAAGCTTTAAAGCAATGTGATATAAAGGAGGGTAAGTTCACACTATAATTCTGTTCTCATGTTGTCGTATTATGTTTTCACTGGTGTTAGTCACTGTTTGCTCTTCCCTCCAGGGCGTTGCTCCCCTTCCACCAGGGAGCTGCAAGTTTCCATTGGTCTGCGCCTGTTGTTGCCATGTGTTCAACTGTCTCCCAGGTCCTGTAGGTGGGAACATCCTCCTCACAGGCACACCAAACAACATCACTCAGACCTGGAAGTTACTGTCACAAAGGAAAACCTAGGAAAATATGTGTGCACATGTCAGGTAAACAGGCAAAACTACTGCTCTTGCCATACAGATATTTTGAATATATCTCACATGTGTCACAGTTAAACAGCTTGAATGATACACCTTCTTCTGTTGTGTTGCTATCTTCCAGGAGGCAGGACCAGATATGAGAGACCACACCTCTTGCCGTCGAGCAGCTTATCAGCTGACACTTGAAAGCCCTAGTGTTGGATCAGTGGCAACAGCAGGAAGTCGTCACGTCCTGGCTGTCTACATCCTTTTCTTCTGTGCAGGATTGGTGTTTGGTGTGTTTCTCCTGTACTTTCTCCTACGACGGCGTGGCATTGGCCGCCAAGGCCACCAGCTGCCAGATAATTCACTATCGTCGGGGAAGGGGCGGGACTTACTTGGCTCCTCAGCCACTCCACAGTCTCCTAGCAGTGCCAGCCTGCTGTCTGAGGGATTCCGACTGACAGAAAAAAGGAATGGAACAGCCAACACAACCACAACAACTACCCTCCTCAGCAACCAGGGGAATGGTGGTCACCATGGCAACAGTTACAGTGGCACCCTGATCCACAGCAACCCTAGCAATGGCCATGGGAATGCCCTGTATTCCAACAGCAACACAAGCAGCAGTAGTCTGAAGTTTCCTTCAGAAATTTCAGCTGCAGACATGCTGGATGGAAGGACAGGAGAGCGGGAGAGAGTGAGGCCCAAGGGGGGAGAGCAGGAGTCAGAGGAGGGTGACAAGGTGGATGAAGGGCTGGAGGACGGGTCAGGGGAAGGAATAAAAGGACTTGTGGAGGAGCTTGCCACCTTCCCTATCTTTAAATCATCAGCGCCACTGGCTCGGTGTGAAGAAAGTTCAATATGACAGGGTGATATATGTATACACCTTATTGACAGCACCATTGTGCACAGTCCAAATAAACTAAATACTGTTGGGAGAAATAAAAATGGCTATTGCCAAAAGCCTTTGAATGGACGCTGTGGCATGAAGACGGACTACAGAGATGTAATAAAAAAAAATACAAGGGCATGTGGGAGAGACATACAGAGAGCTGACAGTGTTGTACTACAATGTTACGATAGTCAGTTTATTGTGAGTCCCCTTTGAGTGTCACAGGTAAATAGATGTATCAGGTGTAAATAAATATGTAAATATAGTTGACCTGTGGACCTGAAAGTGAACATGATGTTGTCTACTTCCTATGTGGCAAAGAATCAAATATGAAATATTTCATGTGTGAACAAAAGCCATATCGTCCTTCCTAATAACCTGTGCTGTTGTGTGTCCTCTTGCCCTTGTCTCTAAATTGGCACTGTAAAAGAAAAGTGCGCTGTCTGTATCTCCCTCTCTCTCTGAAACCTTTCAAATCTACAGTGACCTTGGCAGGGCTGTTCCTGCCTAAACAGCCACAGAGGTCAACAAACTGACAGCTGCCCAGATGTGTCACTATTCACATTCACAATACCTGAGACAGAAGGCAAGTGATTTTCAAAAGGATGCAACATTTGTTTGCAGAATGGACCTTACAGACACAAACCCACATACACCTTGTTTTGTGACTGGATTTCAACATAAATATGTGTTGTTTTGTCATGTTGTTTTGTAATAAAGCTTAAAAAAAGATTTCATTCAACATCTGCTCCTTGGATTGAGCAACATTCCAAAAGTGTGAATGTCCACACATAACTACTGCGTGTATGATGGCAGATGATGAATGAATGAATTACATTCCATTGGAAAAATGTAAATCAGACAAAAGTTTTTATCACTCACCAGTTTACAGCTCAGTCATTCAGAAAGCAAACAAGACACAGCACACACTATTCAGAATTCAGATGATGGGACTTGGTTACATTCCTATGGATACCAGCACACATTGGGGTTACAGGAAATTAAATGGCAGACAAGGTTACAAAGGTGGCAACAAGACACACTAACATACAGTAGATTTATCAATTACATTAAGCAAAACTGAAATTAGGAGCATTATTAAAAAACAATAAGGAGGAGAAAAAAAATCCAAAACCCTAGGTACACAGGAAGAAGCTGGAAAGCTGAAACTGAAATATCAAGGACATACAGGATTAAACAGTTATGTTTATGTTGATTTCATTTGTCCTAGGCTATGATAATGTGAACAGTATAAAATGTATCCATGCCACTGAAAACTATACTTATTGTATAACATCATCATCAGAAGATGGGTGTGAGAACTTTCTTGTGAGTAGCTGTGCTCTCCATGTTCCCGGCTGATACAATGTCACCACTTGTGTGTATTCAGCATATGTATCATAAGCTCTATTAACCTCTATAAATTGGACTTGATATGAAATCTTAGTTTGATCACTGAGCCCTTACAAGGAGTCATGGTGGGTAAGAAAATTTGGTAAGAATACACATATTTTGCTACCTTCTCTCTACAGACAGCATAAAGAGACATCAATTGAATGAAATGACTCAATTTGACCAGCAGATGTCGCACTGTATCTGAATGTAAATATCTACAGGTCTGAGATGGTAAGTAAATCAAAATAAATAACACATTCATTTTGTGATGCTTTGAAGATGACAGCAGCGTTAGGCCAGAAGGACATGCAGGTTTAAATCTGAGCTGAGGGTGAATGATGATGATATGATACAGTGATGAAGTGCAAAGAAACGTGCGGTGACGGTGTGGTAAGTGAAGTCAGGTCTACTGAAGGGTGAGAAGACACCAAATGCCTCTTTATTTTTTCAATAGTCCTTATTTCTTGCTACACATCAACACACCCTCTTCCCTTCACGGAGGTATGGGTGGCTCTGAAATTATAAAAACATACAGATGAATGACATGCTGAATACAGTACACGGACCCGAGTGGCTCTCTTTGTACCGCTGCTGCCGGCGCTGGTCGATGACGTCAATGCGTAGCGACCACGTTTTTCGCACGCATCATCAGAGTTCAGGTATGCTTCAACGTAAAAACATGTAAAACTAAACTGTGTTTGTGAATAATACAATTTTATTCGCTCCTATAGATGAATACAAGAACATTTTTTGGATGGAGCAGCAGCAGGAACAGGGAAGCAGAGAGGAGAGATGACGGAGAGGCAGGTAAGACCTCCCGTTTGATATTCAAAACCCAGTTGTGTGCAAAGGTGTTTGCCCCCTTCCTGATTTCTTATTTTTTTGCATGTTTGTCACACTTAAATGTTTCAGATCATCAAACAAATTTTAAAATTATTCAAAGACAACACAAGTAAACACAATGCGTTTTTCAAATGAAGGTTTTTATTATTAAGGGAGGGAAAATAAATCTAAACCTAGATGGCCCGGTGTGAAAAAGTGTTTGCCCCCTAAACCTAATCACTGGTTGGGCCACCGTTTGCAGTAACAACTTGCAATGAGTCTTTTACAACGCTGTGGAGGAACTGTGGCCCACTCATCTTTGCAGAATTGTTGTAATTCAGCCACATTAGAGGGTTTTCGGGCATGAACTGCCTTTTTAAGGTCATGCCACAGCATTTCAATAGGATTCAGGTCAGGACTTTGACTAGGCCACTCCAAAGTCTTCATTTTGGTTTTCTTTAGCCATTCAGAAGTGGACTTGCTGGTGTGCTTCGGATCATTGTCCAGCTGCAGACCCCAAGTTCGCTTCAGCCTGAGGTCACAAATAGATGGCCGCACAGCAGAATTCATGGTTCTATTTATCACAGCAAGTCTTCCAGGTCCTGAAGCGGCAAAACAGCCCCACACCATCACACTACCACCACCTTATTTGACTGTTGGTTTGATGTTCTTTTTCTGAAATGTGGTGTTACTTTTACGCCAGATGTAGTGGGACACCACCAAAAAGTTCAACTTTTGTCTCGTCAGTCCACAGAGTATGTTCCCAAAGGTCTTGGGGATCATCAAGATGTTTTTTGGCAAAATTGAGACAAGCCTTAATGTTCTTTTTGCCCAATAGTGGTTTCCATCTTGGAACTCTGCCATGCAGGTCATTTTTGCCCAGTCTCTTTCTTATGGTGGAATCATGAACACTGACCTTAACTGAGGCAAGTGAGGCCTGCAGTTCTCTAGATGTTGTTCTGGGTTCTTTTGTGACCTCTTAGATGAGTCATCGCTGCGCTATTGGGGTAATTCTTGTCGGCTGGCCACTCATAGGAAGGTTGCCCACTGTTCCATGTTTTCTCCATTTGTGAATAATGGCCCTCACCGTGGTTCTCTGGAGTCTTAAAGCTTTAGAAAGGTCTTTGTAATCTTTTCCAGACCGATAGATGTCAATTACTTTGTTTCTCATTTGTTCCTGAATTGTTTTAGATTGTGGCATGATGTCCTCCTTTTTTGGGATCTTTTGGCCGACTTCACTTTGTCTGACAAGTTCTATTTAAGTGGTCTCTTGATTCAATAGGTCTGGCAGTAATCAGGCCTGGGTGTTGCAAGTAAAATTTTCCAAAGAATGTGACTAACCACTAGAGCTGCAACTAACGATTATTTTCATAATCGATTCATCTTTTGATTATTTTCTCGATTAATTGATTAATCTTTTGGTCCATAAAATATCAGAAAACCTTAAAAAAATGTCGGTGTTCGTCAAACCTTGAAATGATGATGTTCTCAAATGTCTTGTTTTGTCCACAAACCAAAATGATTAACTTTTAATGATTTCTTTGTTATCCAGAGCAAAGAAATTAAGAAAATATTCACATGTAAGAAGCTTAAACAATCAGAAATCTTGTTTTAATCATGAAAAAAGCTTCAAACCGATACATCGATTATCTAAATAGTTGTCGATTAATAATCGATTCATCGTTGAATTGTTTCAGCTCTACTAACCACAGTGACCTGATGATTTTACAAGGGGGCAGTTACTTTTTTGCATGGGGCCATGTAGGTTTGGATAGTTTTTTCCCCATAATAAATAAAATCATCACTTAAAAACTGCATTTTGTGTTAACTTGGGTTATCTTTGTTTAATATTTAAATTTGTTTGATAATCTGAAACATTTAAGTGTGACAAACATGAAAAGAAATAAGAAATCAGGAAGGGGGCAAACACTTTTGCACACAACTGTATATGTTTGATGAATTAATAGCAACTGTATTTTATGCATGTTATGTAAGACCTATACAGATACAGAGGCTGGAAAATATTCTGCAAATTTGTATGGCTCATTCTCTGGAAAGAAGTACATTAGTAGGAAAACTTTTTGATGGGAAACTTTATTAAGAATCAGTGTAAGCGAGTAACTTCATTGAGTGATTTATGTAAGAACAGAGTTGACACTGATAAAGTAAAATGTGAAATGTGTGAATAAAATGTAAAATGATGAGTTCATCTCAAACTTCTAACACTTCATCTGGTGTTCTGTAGCCAAAGTACTTGAAGTCTGTCATACAGAGTCGAGCTATGCTGGAACTGGGTAGTGGAAAAGTGTAGTAATCATGTTAAATATGTTTCCTCTGATATCGCAAATTATATAGCAATCGCAATTCCTGTCAAAATAATTGCAATTAGATATTTATTCAAAATTGTTCAGCCCTAGAACCCTCTGATGATACATCTCAACCTGTGAGCAGTTCATCTGGCTTCCTGTAGCCAAAGAGCTTAAAGTCTTTCTCATAGATCTTATACAGTGACCTCCTGTCCTCTAGAGGCACTGTTTTGAACCATGTCATCACAGAATCTTTCGTAGTCACATTGACATATGAAGGGGGAACCTTAATGTCATCCTGCAGCTTTAAGATCTTGAGTAGATGTTCAATGTCCTCTTGCATAGTTTCCTGATGTCCAATGAAATCGTACCTGAGGAATACAACAAACCAGTACAATAAATCGTACTATTAAACTATTGTTTATATTTTTCAAAAAAACTTGACAGTATATAAATATAACCTTACTGTATGAGGCAGGGGCTGCACAAACGGTTCATCTGGTTCCAGTGTTCATTCATACTCTGTTGTATCAGTCCCTTCTCCAGCACAAATTGAATAAAGTTGTAAAATGAGACCTGTAAGCCCAATGCAAGTGCCTCCTTTGCTGTTTCTGGTGGATCACTATAGTTGGCAAAACGACGGAGAATATATCGGCCAGGACCATGATAGAATAACTGGTTATTGCTCAGAAATTTGTTTCGGTAGGCAGAGATGAGACGGATAAATGGGTCCCGGACAAAAAGGAACTTGGTGTAGTGCTTCAGCTTTGCCTGTATTCAACAAATACAGTAAGTATCAATGATTTCTGTCATTAGAATACTGTTACTACAAAGTTAACAGCGAATAGGATTTGCCTCTTCAGAAATAAAAACAGATGGGGTGTAAACTGAAGGACACATGTGAGGACAATTTATACACTGACCTTGATCTCATTTCTTGGCATGGTCTTTAGGAAAGGTAGACTGTTGCCATGGACAGCTGCAGTTACATTTCTGGGATCACCATATGGTTCACCCTTTAGCAGTACGTAGATGATTTTCTTTATATTGGTACATGCCACCTGGAAATTAAAACAAGAATCAACAGCCACGTGGCACCATGAGGTGTGTCATGTTTTCATGATAACATTCATGATGGTTTCAAATGTGGTAAATATTGAGTATAAGGTTGGGTATTGCTACTGCCTTCCTGAATCAATTCCATTCTGATTCACAAGGTTCCTATTCAATTTGAGTTTGGATTAGATCCACTTTACTATTGATTAATTTGGAGACATTTTAGTTTATGTGCCAGTTTTGGTTGGTTATGAAGTGATTGTCACTGTACTAATGCTGCAAATTGTACACACTTTTAATTTCTCTACAGTATAGTCATAGGAGATCATTCAATCTTTAACCTTAACAACCCGTTCACGTTCAAAATGTACAGTGTAGAAGCATATCAGAGAGTCTGAAGTATTTACCAAGTGGTTGGATTAGTATACTGTAAAACGGTAATTATTTTTTTTAAAGCCAGCTCTACTGTTTAGGCTTCAAATGCTCTTTTCCTGTCAAAATGTCTAAATGAAGGAGTTTGTGTGTGGGGTATGTGATGGAGGAATACACAGTGTGTGGGGGGGGTGTATAGCCTCAATAGCCCTGCAGTAAGTAGTGTACTACGTGCCTGTGATTGAGGAATAGCATTGATATTCAACTGTATTTGCAATAAATAATATTTTCTTTTAGCCAAAAGTATGCTACTATATGTACCACCTATGTTCAGTGTTGGAAATATTACTTTAAAAAAGTAATATTATAGTAAAATAGTAAAAAAGTGTGTGTGTGTGTGCGTGCGTGCGTGTGTGTTACCTTGGGAACGTAACAGTAGATGAGACCATGCAAATCATCCACAATAAGATGGCCCAGCTTTTGGTATATCTCGTCTGAAAATTCCTCTCTGTTACCATCACACATTTTGTCTAAAAGCGTCTTTCTTTCCTCCTGCTCCTGATCCATCCTCCTAACTGTGACAGGAAGAATAATATTTAATGTTGTAACTTGTAACTGTCAAATGTTCTTGCTGATAGATTAATTCTGCTTTACGATGGCTTCTCTCTGAAGTACAATAATGGGTAGAAGCAGAAACTGTAGGTCAAACATCTGTTGTTGTTGTTTTGTCTCCACTACTCAGTGACAGAAATTAGCTGATGTTCACTGTCAAAAATAATGTCAATCCAAAAGTGATTAGAGGTGATGTCACAGATCCAACATCTACCAGAAATACACATTTTATATGGAATGGAGACCAAATTACTAACAATGAATGAACCCACACATTTACACAAACACACACGTTTTACCTGTCAGTCTTTTTGACAAGTCCCAACCGTAAATGGACAACATCACGAGAAAACAGGATAGAAACAATCCATATGACAGCAGTTGGAGCTTTCCTCTGCGAATATCCATGGCAGCTGGATTTTTGTTGGCTTATGTACATGAACAAGAAACAAAGAAAATAGATCTACTGAAATTAAGAATAACACCAATTATCTTATACAATTCTTGTTTCAGTGCTTTTCAATTTGTATCAAAAGAGGAGGTATTATTTAAATGCTCCTGAATACTAGCTTTGCTGTTTCCTAAATATCACACAATCAACCATTATTTCTCTCACCTTGCCTGCTCCAGAAGTCTCAGATGAACTGAATCTTTGGGAGAAAATCTCTGGACCTTAGCCTGCACAAACGTCTGTTGATGCTGTTTGAATTCTACTGAGATCCAGTGTGTAACTCTTCATGAGTTTCCAAAAACAAACAGTGTAATAATTATATTTATTTAGTAATTTGCACCAGATAGTATTGACTGAACAATATCATAGTTCAGGATGAACACTGTTTAACCAGGCATTTCTAAGAGATATGTTACATGAATTAATAGCAACTGTATTTTATGCATGTTATGTAAGATCTAATTTATATGTTTCATTCTCTGGGAAGAAGTACATAAGTACAAAGAAATGGAAAACTTTTTGATGGGAAACTTTATTAAGAATATATTAATCGAATATATTCGATATATTTCTAAACGTGATATAACACGGGACAATATCGCTTGTATCAATATAGTTCATTTTGCGTTAAAATGACAATACATGAGCCGCAAGTTCGCACCTATTTCTCCTCTCCCTCTCCCTGTGTCCCTACACACACACACACTGGGGCATCGCACTTGTGGGGGAGGTGAGAGGGTTAAACACCCATACTTTTTCTGCAGTTTTTCCTCAGTTTTGCACAAACGCCTCACTACAGTTTCTCTTTTCTGGCCGCTGCAGTCGTTCAGCTCGTGCTGAAGAGGCGGGAACTAGCTGGTTTATAGTTCACACACTACAGAGTTTTGACTTATTTTCCATTACTGTCAGTCACTTTTGGACATATGGAAGCCTGAAGTAGTCAATATTGATAATCAAATATAAGACATTATTTAATTATTATATCAACAAGCTGTGTTAAATATCTATGTGAAATAATTGAGAAAATTGTTCAAACCCAATTAAGCATTAATTTTCACAGGTACAATTTTTATTTTATTAATAAAGTCTAATAATAAAATAAAGAATAAATAAAGTTAAAATAAAAATTGTAACAGTATTGTATTTTTGAATTAATTACTGTATATTATTGTCATGCAGGAAAGAGATTTGTTTTATTTTTTTCAAGGAGCATTTTTATTTCAGTCACCACATTTGGCATGTGGCTTAAACTTATAACAGACTGTTTGTTTGTTTATTTTTTAAAGGGTTTGCCTCTGGAAAACATTTTATCTAATATGCTATAATGCTTTGGGGGAAACCCCAATTACGTCACAGAAAAAATATTGAGACATGTACACATATAATAATATGTGTTATACAGGGTGTCCAGAAAGTCTCTTTACAATTTTAAAAATGTATTACAAAGGCAGTTGATAAGATATCTTAACCAGATTTGTAATCAGTGGTTGTCAAATTTTTTTACCTCATTTAATACACCTCTTATGGGCCCCATCAGTTGCACGAAGCACATCAAGACGGTATCTTTTGCTTCAAGTCAGTAATTTCCCATATCTTTGTTCGTTACACGATATCTTTAACATAACCCGCAGTCTGCACATCCGATTTTGTCCTAATAAACCATTATACACATTGTGCCTTCTCTTGAGGAGTAGCCATTTTTTAGGTTTTCATTTAACAGTACCTCTTTCACCAACAGGATACCTGAAACACACAATTTCAATGTGATTACAAACTTTGATAAACACTGATTACAATACAACAAATTTGGTTAAGATATCTTATCAACTGCCTTTGTAATAAATGTTTTAAATTGTAAAGAGACTTTATGGACACCCTGTATAGTTGTGTGTATATACAACAAATATTTGTCTTAATAATTTAAGACCAGTACCCCTGTTTGCAGAGACATCATGGTCACCCCTGGCAGGCTGTACTCAATTCAAGTAAGTCGCTTTGGATAAGTCGCTTTGGATAAAAGCGTCTGCTAAATGACATGTAATGTAATGAGCTGTGCTGGAGCTGGGTAGAGGAAAAGTATAGTAATCATGTTAAATATGTTTCCTCTGATATCACAAATCATATTGAAGAATTGCAATTAGATATTTATTCAAAATTGTTCAGCCCTAGCACCATCTGATGATACATCTCAACCTTTTAGCAGTTCATCTGGCTTCCTGTAGCCAAAGAGCTTAAAGTCTTTCTCATAGATCTTATACAGTTTCCTCCTGTCCTCTAGAGGCACTGTTTTGAACCATTTCATCACAGAATCGTTGGTAGTCACATTGACATATGCAGGGGGAACCTTAATGTCATCCTGCAGCTTTAAGATCTTGAGCAGATTTTCAGTGTCCTCTTGCATAGTCTCCTGATGTCCAATTAAATCGTACCTGAGAAATACAACAAACCAGTGTCAACCAATGGTAAAAATTACATTTAATTAATTGGCAGTCAATAATGTTTAACATCCATTCACATTTTTGTGAACATTGGCAGTATTTTTGTGTGTGCGTGTCTATGAGTCTCTCTGAGCCAGACCACTTAATGTCAGTGGTCTGGCTTCATACAAACATTGCCTTACTGTATGAGGCAGGGGTGGCACAAACGGTGCATCTGCCTCCAGTGGGGTTCAAAGGGATTTCTCTGCTCAGTCCGTGGGTCCAGCAGGTATTGAATAAAGTTGTTAAATGAAATGCGTATGCCTGATGCAAGTGCCTCCTTCATTGTGTTTGGTGGATTAAGATGTTTGCCATAAAGACGCAGAATGTCTCGGCCATAGTCCTTGTAGAAGGGCTCATTTAAATGCTCAAATTTGTTTCGGTAGGCAGAGATGAGACGGATAAATGGGTCCCGGCTAAACATGAACTTGGTGTAGTGCTTCAGCTTCACCTGTATTAGACAAATAAAAATAGATGAATCCTTTGTCACTTGAATTGCTATTTCTTTTACAAAAAAGTATAAATTTATAAATAATAAAATGGGGGGGAGGGCTCAGTCATCACAATCAGGCAGAGATGTCAAAGATTCAATATGGTTTAAAAGTGGTCTCCAGGTCCTCTCAAATGAACTTAAAGATCCATTGAAAGAAAACCTAAGCCTTTCAAGTCTAATGGATAGTAGAAACTCTTTTACCCATCATCTGTGAGATGGAGGATGAGGGTGTTTCCAGGTGAGGAGTATGAGTTGCCTGGCCAACATGGTGGTAAGGGGCACCAAACAAGGCCAGGAGAGGCTCAGGAGGGATAATAGTATTATATGCCGTGCTAAGAGTTTTGAAGATTTTGCACCAGAATGTTGAAAGCATAGGACAGAACCAAAACATATGAGAATGGTCTGCTGGAGATTGTTTGCACCTATTACATGAGACACTCACATTGGGGTAAATCCGAGATAACAAATTTGTGTAGTGAACTTTGTGCACAACTTTACACTGTAGGAAGCCGTGTCTTGCACAAATCGAAGAGGAGTGAACCAATCGTAAAACCTGTTGCCAATAATCATCAGGAAGTGTGAATCCCAGCTCTTCCTGGGGAATCCCTGGGACCAGACAATGGGCTGTCAATAGCAGAACCGATAAGGCTGTAGATGCTAGAAGTTACTGCCTATGTTCAGGATCAAGAGACAATAAGGATTCCACTAGCGTTTCCGGGGTACGACAAGGGAATGCGGGGTTCTGGTTCAAGAGAGAGGAGTCAAGAGAGAGTTTAGAGGATGAAAGTTCCATATCTACCCATACTGGGCGCATCATATCATCTGTTGAGTTGTTAAACCAGTATAAAAGTTTATGAATATTACAGGACCAGTAACAGTGTAAGAAATTGGGCAATGCCAAGCCATCTAGAGCCTTGGGGAGCTGCAGCACTGATCTTCTGATGCGTGGATGAGGGATTTAGCCCTCCATGGGTCAAATAAACCTAAACTGATTTTGTATGCATCAAGTACGTTAGCTGACTTGGACAGCACCTGAGTATTAGGAGATCTGTCCAGGGAGGGGTTTTGAACTAAATTAAAATCGCTGCCAATAATTAAATAGTGGTCATCAACTTAAGGAAGAAACGAAAAAAAGCTTGTAAAGAAATTACTGTCATCCCACGTAGGTGCATAAACACAGGCCATAACCACAGGCGTGCCACAGAAATAATTACAAATTGACCATTAGAGTCCTCAGTGTAGTTTGATAATTTGAGCAGGTCTTGCGTATTAGGATAGGACCTCTTGCCCTCACAGAAAAGAGTGGAACATCTCCCCTATCCAAGGTCGTTTGATACAGTTAACAGTTAACAATGACACTTACAAGGTCATTATATGGACTTACCTTGATTTCCTTTGTTGGCAAGTGATCTAGACGCAGAAGCCTGCCATGGATATCTCCAGTTATATTATTGGGGTCACCATATGGCTCACCTTTTTTCAGTACAATCATGATTCTCTTCAAATTGGTACATGCCACCTGTAAGAGCGAGAGTCAACAGACATGTTGTAACCATGAAACTATACTATATACAGCAATGCATTGCTGTATGGCCCAGTAATGGCCCTTATTTATCAAATGTGGGTGTGGCATTTATCTGTATGGACTTTGGCGTAGTGCATGGTCAAATCTTCCACACTGACCTGGTGGCTTCAGTGTGGACTTGCAGTGCAGTCGCTGGGTGTGTGGATAATTCTTTGTACATCATTCTAATGCAATAGCCTTTTACATGGTGGTTCACAGACTTAAAATAGATATTGCATGCCAAATGGTGAAATTTATTAGAATCTTTGAATGATTATAACAATTATAATAATATATATGTATATATAATAACAATTATCTCAAATAATCTACAGCCACATATTCAGCACTTAAAAATATGTATTTAAGGTGTAAGATTATACTTTATCTTATTTAGAAACCAGCCTACATAATTACCAGCAGTTAACATTAATTCACGCTGCGAAAATGGAGCTCTGTGTTGGGCTGCTGAAGGGCAGACGGCTGTTTCTGTGAGCAGTGGGGGAGACCCTGCTGTAACCACCTGTGTGTAACATGACTTTGATATGTGAGATTCTGTATAATATACAGACAAACTCATGCCCGCAAAGCCCTGACTAATGCAGCCGCATCTGTGTGGACAGTTTCTGAGGGCTGGTGCATGACTCTTCATCTTCATTAGAAATTAAGAAATATCTATTGTACTATATGTTAAGAAGCTGATAAAGAATAATCTTCGAGTTAAGGGACTTAAAATAGTTAAAGAAATTAAAATATCATTGCCAATAAATATTATGTTACGTACGTATTTATGATAATACATATTAGAATGTTGTCATATTTCCATGCTAAGATTCATTATGGGTTCAAAGGTCAGTCATGCAGAAAGGCCTTTGTTCCAACCAGGGCTCGAACCCGGGTCTTCTCACTGCAAGGCAGGAGTGCTAACAACTACACCACTGTGTGGTCCAGTTCAAAGGTATAATCAATTAATTACTGTTTATGCCCAAAATGCTTTTTTCCTGTTGTCAAAAGAGACTCAACCAAACATGCTGTTGTAATGTCATGAAGTGTGTTCTGTGTCTTCATGTGTGGATCACCTTGGGAATATAACAGTAGATGACACCATGAGTGTCATCCACAAGCAGGTTGTTCAGCTTGTGATGACTTTGTTGTAAAAATGTTTTTTTCTCAAGATGACACATTTCATTTATCAACTTCATCCTGTCCTCGTTCTCCTGATGTATCCTCTTTTCTGTGATGAGAAAAACAAGAATATATGTGCTATATTATTGTTATGCTTTTGGCTTCTCTCAGAAGGAAAATGACAGGGAGGACAAAGTCAAAAATCAAACAACATCTCTCTTTAGTATGACAAATATGAACCATTGTACTGCATCTCAAATACAATTCACAATAAACCAAAAGTAATTAGAGAAACTGTGCAAATGTTAGATGTGTTTTTAGCAATGCTGTAATGACCACACAGCATCAATGTTTGGCAATCGCTTAATGGGAACACATCCAGAAAATACAGGAACACTAAGGCAGTTGTAAAATAGAAATAAAAAAAACAGCTTCTACAGGATTAAAAGGTCATTAGTTTGACCTACACTTAAACTTGCAACAATAGCATGGTGGAACCCTAATTTCATGTTGCCAAATATCGCCCACCCCGTTACTGTTTTCCCCTGCCTCTGCAGTGATCACGGTGTAGGCATCCAAAACTTCCGGCTGCTGGCCTGGACCTCCAGAGCGACTGATACTCCTGTTCCATTCCCATCAGAATGTGGCTGCTCAATGCTAGATCTGTAGCAAATAAAACTTTTATCCTGAACGATTTCTTTACATTCCATGGATTGGATTTCCTCTGCATGACTGAATCTTGGTTGACTGTTGGTGAGTCCAGTGCTTTCTCTGAACTTTTACCAAACAACTGTATATTTTTTAATGCCCCAAGGTGTCAGGTCGGGAGGGGGATTAGTGGCTGTTTTTATGGACAACTTTTATTGGCTGGCTCCTCCAGCTTTGAACTGACATTGTTTTAGCTTGGTTGCTGGTACGCTGAGCTGGTAAACTCAAGTAGACTGGAAAATAGAGTTCTTGCTCCAATGGGTCTGGCTCCAACTAACGAATGTTTTTAACTATAAATTACAGTATTTAAGGACACAATTTAAGGACACAAAAGTAATTCCCAACACACATATGCTCATGCACAAGCTAATGTTATTGTGGTCTGTCAAATTAATATATTATTATGACAATAGTATAACCGTTACCTCAGTTATAATTATTTTTGTCAAAATTATTACTACACTGCGTCATTTCAGATATATCATAAAAATAATTTATATTATACTATATATATTATCATTATTACTATAGTTAAAGGTATTTAATTGTTACTATCCCCAGCTATTACTTTTAATATTGACACCAATACAATGCAACAAGCAACAGTGGTACCATGTATTCTTCATTATATTCATTTAATTTGCTCTATGCATTTTATCTGTTTGTTTATTTAGTCATTTACTCAGTCCAGTCTTCTACTTACCCCCATGGTCCAGTCCCCCTTTCCCTGACCTAACCTCACCAAACTCCACAAGCTCCACATCTCCCCCTCCTCTAAACAGATACATAAATGCAAAGTAATATCAGTAGAAAAAAACAACACACATCACTGGAACTCATCCCAGTGGGACATGGGGTTGCGCTAGGTCACTGAAGTACCTGCAGGCATTGACATACAACAGCTGGACACAGACAGACACACACACATTTTACCTCTCAGCCTTTGCGACATGTCCCATCCATAAAAGGACAACATGATGATAAAACTGGATATAAAAAATCCATGTGACAGCAGCCTCGGTAGTAGTCTGCATGCTCCCATGGCTACTGGATTTACATTGTGTCAGCTTATGCTATTGAACAAGAAACAAGAAACTTACTACCACCCCACCCTTAAATGGAGGGGGTTGGGAATCCCCAGAAAAAAACCCACACACATTTAACAGTGATGTCCAAAACAAGAGCTGTTTCCTGCCATGGGATACCACACACTCATCCTTGTTAGGGCTGTCATTATTACGGATGAGTGTCTACTTTTTTTCCTGGCTTAAGGCATGTTAGACAGAAGGGAGTGTGGGAGCAACCGTGTATTCATAAGGAGGTATTATTACACTGATACTGATACAAATGAGAATCAGTGTAATACCATGACAAATTTGTGAATCCAAATTAATACTTAACACATTATAAAGGTTCAATTTATCTTTATGTCCCACAAACATTTCTAAGCTATTATTCAGTGGTCATTATAGATATAAGATGGTATTGCTGTAATAATGCTACCCTATTACAAAATAACCATACTATCACCATATGTTGTGAAAGTTCATTATGTCTATTGATTGCAACTAGTTTTTTGGTTATTTTTTTTAGACAAAAGGAAGTTTTTCTTTACCTTGTTAACCAGTTTTCGGCATGTGTCTTTCTGTCAAATTTGACAGTCAAACAACTGATAAGGCACGTCACCACCTGACATCAGGTGAAGATTGTCCTGTTACATTTGCAAGGGTCCAGTACATGTAGTCCAGTCAAATAGTTAGCCCATACCAAGCCTTACAGCCATAAAGACATTTATTTATATATTTTACCATACCACTTGTTTGGACTCGTTTTTATTGTGAGTCCACAAAAATGTGTTTATGCTTCAGATAGTCTTTGTCAATAATACTGAGAGTGAATCTGGATGTGGGATAGGATAGCTCCAAGTGTGACCTTTCATAGAGCCCAAGATCATGACTGTACATTGAAGCATTTTAAGAATAGCATGGGGTCCAATGGTCTCCAAATGGCACACTTTTGGTACACTTGACCTGACTCGCCTGGTCTTATCTTATGTAAAGTACTCATTTTCTTCAGTATAAATTTGGAATGGCACTGGGTGTGTGTTTGTTTTCTTTTGTGTTGTTAAGTCAAAGTTATGATCAATTTTATAGCGCATTTTTAGTAGTGATATAAAGTAGTGATAATTGTGCAGAGTTCAATCAAAATGTAACATTTTGAGTACTTACATATTTTCGTAAAATATGAATCCACAGTTATGAATACGGAAACACAGTTATGAGTACAAATCCACAGTTGTGAATTTACGAATCTGCAGCAGTCACATACAGTAACTCCCAGGCATTGTGTATTGAGCAGAAGATTCACCAATTTCACACACTGCGCATGTGTTCACAGCTAGCACCCAGCTAGCGCCGAGATGAACGAGGAAGAATTATTAATTTAGTAATAAATTAGTAAAATAAAAAATGTGTTTCCGGTTGGATATTCAACAGACATTCGCTCCAGATGTAGTGGCACCCTCCTCCGTTTCCACGCAGTGATAGCTGCACGATCACAGCTTGTTCAATGTCTGACGCATCGCTCTTAACTACCACAATCTCATTTAGTTAAACTTAAAGATTTAAGGCACAGGATTCGTATTCATAACTGTGGATTTGTATTATTTTTTAAATCCTATTCTCACGGTTGTCAATGTATGTGCACATCTTCGACAGTTATCTTACCCCATATATAAGACACTCTATATCACAGATTCTTATAGCCTCTGTAGGTTTTAATTTGCATACGCTCAGCCACTCTTGTTTTTATTTTAATTAAAACAACATACTTACATAAAACAGATCAGATTTAATCACTGTTTAGCTATTTAATCAGTGTGTCTTAGTTATTAAGTACTTTGAAGTCACAGGTCCTGAGCTTGGGCTTGCCCTGGCGGCTGTACCTTTCATGGCTATTTATTATTATCATTGTTATTATTGTTATTATTATAATAACAATAATAATAAAAAACAACTTTATTTGTATAGCACCTTCCATACAAGGATTGCTTGTTCTTCACAATAAAAGGAAAATGCAATTTAAAAAGCAAGTACAACAGTAAAAGACAACACAGGGTGGAATAAAATAGGAAAAGGCTAGAGTCAAGAGGAAGGTGAAAACACTGAAAATCCTTTCTTTGTTAATTTATCTGTCAACTGGGTTAGGGTTCATGTCATGCAACAAATCACAGAACTTAGTTTTATTGCATTTTTAGAAAGTACCCAAACTGATGCAGAAAACAATAATTTTCAAATTCATAAAAGTACCATGGCCATGACGACCCTAAATAAAGTGGCAGGGCTTTAAATGAAAACAGAAACTGTTTTCTCTTTACTCCATAAATCACATTTACTTAACCCTTAGTACTCACACGGCACAGATCAGTGCCTCAGGTGCACCCATGGTAAATTGCTGGTGGAGTAATACACAACTCCGTAAAAGAACATCCTGGGGGTGATTTTATTGGTCACATATGTTTGGGGGGCAGGGGGGGAGTGGTTCGTTTTCTTACGTGTTGTTGGTTTGTCTTATGTGTTGTTGAGTCAGTTACGATTAATTTTATATCACATTTTTAGACGTGATATAAAGTAGCGATAATTGTGCAGAAGTCCCAAAATAGACATATTTCCAAATTTCACAACTTCAATCATTTTGAGTAATATTTGCTCAGGTGTGTTTAGTTTATATAGTTGGTGAAAATGAAAACAATTTTTCATCAGATCGCCTAGGTTGTGCTGAAAAAAGGATATAACAACTCTATATTGCACATTCTTATAGCCTCATATACTGTACATTTAACATAGTAATGGAAAAAAGCAGCCTAAATGCTCTGTGTCCTAAGGGTTAAAGACGAAAAATATGTGCCAGGCCTCGAAATATTAGAAGTACTACAATGAGGTCACTGAACAGGTCTGTCTAGGGAACCTGACAGACCTGTTTGGCATTCCAACAAAAATGTGCAATGCCCACATGACATTAGCCAGCATCTCACCCTTGTCCACCAGATTTTGATGCATCATATATATTTATATATATAAACAAGTGTGAAACAATTTAGCCCAAATTATTATTTTATGGATTAATCACCCATTTTTCGTCAGCTGTTGAAGCTTAGTTTTGTCAAGACTATAATTTTGGTGTAGACAATGTATAAATTTTAGAAAAAGATATGAAAATCTCTTTGTGGAAGACCCTTTGTGTTTCTACCTCTATAGTGTCGGGTCACAGTTACACATGGTTACACAGGAGCGCAAGCTTGTCAGCTATAAGGGAAGTTGCTCTTGCTTGGGCATCACTGTTTTCAACTGTTGTTGGTTTTACTCTGCTGGTTGAGGTTTGGGTGTAGCCTTGATATTTTATATGAGTTGTGGGTTGAGTATTTCAGTACCTTCATTGTCTCCGAGGATGGTGTTTCACTATTAGTGTGTGAAACCATAGATTGTTTCGTGCTCCTTTCCCCTGTAGGCTAGTTTCACCCTTCTTTTCTTACTTGTACATTATGCTGTAGGTGTCACTAAAACATCTTGTTTATCTACTCGCCCAGCGAAGCATATTGACTGTCAGAGCCTTATTTGCACTCTGTAATACTGGCCAACAACTAAATTGCAATAATTATTTCAATTGATCTGAAACACCAGGGAAGAATAATTATATCAAGGTAAACATAGTGAATAACAAAATCCTAGAAGTCACTATTTACATCCTGGATGTAGTGTTATGTGTTAACACACCTGTGCAGGGCCTACATTTGTTTTAATGGAAGTTTGAAATGGAAAGAAATAGATCAGTAAATGATGACTAATGGCGTAGTGCATTCTTACAGTACGTGCAAAGTGTGTGGACATAAAACATGCAATATGGGGATTAGGTAAATTGGACAAAATTCGCCTATCACCCTATGTCAGCTGAGATTGGCACAGCACCCCTGTGACCCACATATGGAGGATAATGTGGTAGAAAATGGATGGATGGATCCAAATTAAACAAAGGTGTAAGAGTGAATGGTTGTTCGTCTCTACATGTTTGCCTTGCACTGGACTGGTGACCTTGTAGTTAGTGCAGGTATTGTATGTATTTTGTTCATACTTCCATAGCTTCCAGTATACTTCTTTCTTCTTTAGTTCGTGTCATGACTGGTAATAGAAAAATAATTTTTAAATTGCCAAGAACCAGGGTAATGTCAAACTTAACATTTATTCCAAGTCAGCTGCAGTCAGCCCACACTTGTATAGATACTGCTTTTAACACATAAAATCTAGCAGTATTAAATATCGGGTCAGGGAAGGACCTAAATGCAGTACACAAAGGCAGGCATACAGTTGGTAACGATGTTTATTTACCACAATGTTCAGCAACAGTTCAATGAAAACCCCGCAAGGAGAAGCTGGGCTCACTGGAGATCTCTGGTTGTCTGAGCTCCGTACTGTGGAAAGCAGAGGGAACTCCTTGAGCCCAAGATGACAAGTCTACACAAGGGAGATGACAGCTCCAGTGTAGGGCTGTTCCGCCACTGGAACAAGCAGGCAGAAAACAGGCAGGGAGCAGGCTGAATACGTTGTCAGGGGCAGAAGGCTGAGTAGATCACCGGGGGAGAGACAGAGCAGGTAGGTCAAGGACAGGCAGGGTCAGTACCGGGGAATCAATCTGAATAACGCTGGAGAGACTAGTATTGGTGACATAGAACAATCTGGCACTTAGTGAACTGAGAGGTGAGTTTATATACTGGGTTGATTGGTGATCAGAGGCAGCTGAGTGCAACCGGTGGGGAGAGTTGGACTAATAAGCAGGGAGTGGCTGGCAGGGAGGTGAGGAGAAGGAGGGGCTGGTGATCTTAGGTGAATGAGATGACAGAGAGAAGATCATGACACGCTGAGTGAGTGTATCCAACAAGTTAATCAGTGGATGGGCCAGAATTTTCTCCAGCTCAATGCAGAAAAGACAGAAGTCATTGTTTTTGGTCCCAAAAACACGAGGCTTGAGGTCAGTGGCCAACTTGACTCACTGACACTAAAAGCCACAGACCAAGCCAGAAATCTTGGTGTAGTTATGGACTCAGACCTGAATTTTAACAGCCACATAAAGACCATCAATAAATCAGCCAAATGATCATCTCAAAAACATTGCATGAATTAAAGGATTTATGTCTAAACAAGACATGGAAAAACTTGTTCATACATTTATTCTTAGTAGGTTAGATTATTGTAATGGTGTCTTTACAGGTCTCAGTAAAAACTCAATCAAGCAGCTGCAGCTCATCCAGAATGCTGCTGCCAGAGTCCTGACCAACAGCAATAAAATGGACCATATCATACCTGTCCTTAAATCACTACACTGGCTCCTTGTGTGTCAAAGGATCAAGTTTAAAATCCTTTTACTGGTCTACAAGTTACTGAATGGTCTTGGGCCTAAATACATGTCAGAGCTGCTTGTTGGGTATGAAGCATGCAGGCCCCTCAGGTCATCAGGGACAGGTTTACTCAGTGTCCCCAGGGTCAGAACCAAGCAGTGCAAAGCTGCATTTAGCTTCTATGGTCCTCACCTGTGGAACAAGCTCCCTGAACACCTGAGGTGTGCACAAACTGTCAGCTTGTTTAAATCAGGGTTGAAAACATTATTGTTTAATGCAGCTTTCTGATATCGCCAATTTTAACCACTTTAACGTTCACATCTGCTTGTTTAATGATGTTTGATGATTTTAAATTACATTCCAATGTTTTGTTCAATTTAATTTTGTTCAACTTGGGATGGCCATGTATCCCAGAATACATTTCGGCGGAGCATCGCAGCAGATAATAGAAATATAAATCTGAAATAAATATTTTTCTGTGTCCCGGAACAAAGTTTTAAGATCATTTGAGGCGAGAAATTAGTCTTTTAGAATTCAAATATGTGGTTTGTGTATGAAGATATGACGTATTTATAGTTTGGCAGCGACGTTTGTCGGAGGTGATCAGCTCCACCTCTGTGGGCGCTCGGCGCTCAATGTGCCCGGCACAGAGCAGCGTTACCTCGGCCTGTCCTGATGAAATGATCCGCTGGCTCAGACGTCGCTGTCATTACATGCTCGGTGTGATCCATAGATTTGTTGTTGATGTGTTATTTTGTTTTTAATGGAAACGTTTTGACCTGACGGTTTGAAAGTTTGTATATTATTAATTTCTTTTAAATTTCAACTTTGAATGTTAGATTTATATTAAAGTCGCACGGTCATTGTATCTGTACTTAAATATAATATGTAAATATTAGCTATGTAGAGTAGTATATATTTGTACATGTCATATATATATATACACTACACCTCACTATTCAATGCTGTACTCTATCTATTTTCCACATTGTATTATTTGTATTGTATATTTTAATAGAAATAAATTAATAAATGAAGTTAAATATTTAAAATGTAAAAATAATAACAACATATATATGCATTTATTAAAAGTATTTCATATGTTCATTGATCAACACCGTAGGTGGCGGTAATAAGGCTGCAGCACTTGGCGCCAGCCACCATTCAAACAGCAGAACAATACATACATACTTGCATACTTGAGTATTGAGAAACAACCACATACTTGTGTGCTCCCGTACTTGGCAAGTATATACTCCCAGCGTACTTCTCAAGTATATACTTCCCAAGTAAGCAAGTACATACTTGCTAACTTGAGTATTGAGAAACGGCGAGAGTCCAGGGTGTTCTGTCAGGCAGTTTTAATTCCTTGTGACACTGATACTGATGAGTCAGTTTAAGAAGGTGTTTCTTTGTTTGTCCAGCGTGTGGTGACGGTGATCCGGGTAATGCGTCACACAATGCGTGAGTATTCAGTTTGTTCTGTGTCAAGTTTCCAAGAACAAAATGTGTAATTTGTAATAATTGACCGATTGACAGGTTTTATTGGGACACCTCCTGAAAATGCAGGCAACATGAAAGCAGTTTTAAAACAACAACATTTTCAGAAAAGAAAACTGCCTTTGCAGGTTAAAGTGTCAAGTATTCAGTGTCCAGTCTTACACTTGAGCAGTAGCACCACCCTGTGGCTCTCTTTGGAACCCTAATTGTTATTGTTAAAACCTGTGTTCTTCTGTTTCATGCAATGAAAAGGGTCTATTATGCCAGGTTTATTCAATACATAAGACATGAGGCTGAAGCATTACATGCATGTGCTGTATGAGTTAAACTCATTCACAGTTTGCTATACGACTTTCAGTCACATAATTTCAAAATCTCAGAGCTTGTTTTAATTATTAAAAAAAAAATGTTGGAGAATTATGTCTTGGAAATGGCTGCAGGTGGTAAATTATACACTTCACATGATAAGTGTATAAATAGTGTATAAATTAAGATATAAAACGGTACTGCATGTTTTCATTTCGACTGGACTATAATGTGTATGCAGTGCACTATATTTTATATACATACAGAAGACTGATTGACAAAAAGTCACTGGCTGGAAAAAAAAATACAGGAAGTAAAACACTCATAGACCAGTTTGGACCAAAGTCATGTCAAAGAGGTCCGGAACCTCCTCTGTGATTATTTGGAACTACAAAATAATTGATTAAAAACTCTTGTTAACCTTGGGATGACAAAGTTATAATGTGTCATTTCTACTGAACCTCTGCATTCATGAACATAGAGGTTGTATTTGTAGGTCTACATCTGAAGTGCAACACTTTCTAATTCAGGTGCAGACAAACTTGACATCTTTTTCAGACATTTCACTCTGGCAGGGTTTCCGGTCATGATCTCAAAAGTGCTTTGCCGTTCAGACTCAACAAGTGCCTGCAGGAAAGAGAATTAAAATGGTTAATCAAATGATGTATCGTTAGTTGTTCTTTCCCCCATTTACAAATTGAATTTGATAAAAGGATTTTAATGACTCACCCATTCAGATGCAGTTTTTGAAAGTCAAATTTTAAGGTATAATCATACTGACACTTTGCGACTACTGAAGCTTTCACAGCACGGTTGAATACGTCCAGCCAAAGTGTGTCACTTAATAGTTACACAAACACTTCTGAATATGGACTGTCACAAAGGGCATGAACTGTGTGGTGGCAATTCCATAGGACTGAAGCTAAGCGGTTGTAGTGATGGGACAATGCGTTATATTATCGCTTATCAGGATGAAAAGCACTTACAATAAGTTCATAATGGTGAATTCTATTATCATGTTAATCATTAATTAAAAAAGAAAATCTTTTCTAACTCACATGCATACAGTCCCTGTGATCTATGTCTTAATGTGCTAATGTAAATTGCCTCAATTCCACACTATACTAAAACTAACTTACCACAGGTAAAAAATTAACATTTCCAACATTTTTATAACATCAGCACAAATGTCACAACTTATGATTGCACCATGGAGGTGGTGTTTATCATGGATATGAGGAGTCCATTTGAAAGCACTTGGAAGACTTTTCTTACACCAATTACTCAATTAATAAGTGTAAATGGAAGTTCTTTTAAAAATAATATATGCTCACTGAGACTCACAACAGAATCCAACAATATATTTACCAGCATTTCCTTCTCTTTGTGCGAGTTTGCGAAGCTTCTTGGTTGCTGCCGCCATAGTTTGTTGTTTCAGATGGAGGGTCAACTGTAGGAATACTGAGAAATGTAACAGAAAGTTAAATGGTGGTGGGACAGCTGGAGCTGGTCATTATGTCTTACTCTGTAAACCTCAACTGCTTTGTAGGGCAAGGTCATAATACCTCATTATGACCTATATTGGAGTCAATTACGTAGTTACATTATAGAAAAGGGCCCCAATAAAAAGGTTGCCAATGATCAGGAGACGAAACAGTAACACAGTTTGAATGTCACAGAGAAGTGCTCAGAATATCACAGTCTCCTTTTATCCTCCTAGAGCTAGTGGTTATACTGCATTGAATTGTAAGTTCACATCAGGTATCAGTCACACAACACAAGATGAAAAATCAAATAGAAATGTTTATGACAGTCACACTTCTGGTTACTCAGCAGTAACCACATTTCCAGATTTTCCCCATCAGCTCAATGCAGTACAGCTAATTTTCCCAGTTACTCTAATGCATCAGCATTTATATACTATATATTATATAAGCTATATATTATATTATCTATCTCCCCAACAACCTCATTCCCCTAGTTCACAGAGTTTACCCCACAAAGTTGATTGGCACATCCTACGCCTCTGCTTAACGTACAGACACAATTCTCTCCTGTAAAAATTTTATTGTGGTATCATTTCATTTTGGTAGTCCATTGTTGACTCTATACCATTAATCAACATGTATTAAACATGCATCAACAGATCTACTGTTCCCAGCTGCTTTTCATTTTTATTAGATGGTCCTGACACACATGTGTAAGTGCAAGCAATTGTAAGTCTATGATGTTAACTTGACATATTATCAACAAATAATCAACTGAGAATTTATCATACTTGTGATCATATAGTGACAGACTAACCAGAAGTATAGTCAACTAATCCAAGCACAGAGAAGCAGTTATATCATGGCACTGATCACTGTGTTTTTGATTGTATCATGCCATGAGGCCATAGAGAATAACGTCAGTTTTGAATTAAATGACAGATTGTTGATGGTAAACTTTTAAAGCACAGTTACAGTGCTCTGCACTTAAAAGACACTCGTGTTATACCTGTTGCAGACGGTCAAATGTAAAGATGGCTTCTTGTATTTATTCGCTGAATTAAATCCAACAGGGAGCAGTATAGGGCTACCTGGTGGTCTACTGTAGTAATGCTAGCGAGCTAATGCTACCTTAAAAACCGAAAATAAGAAAAATACCACGAGCATCGTAAAAGGTAATAACGTCTGGGTGCGTTTGTTTGTTTATCGGCAGCTTGCGACATACAATGAGTTATCAAGCGGTAATGACAATAGTAACAAACACACATTGAGAACAACATGTCCTAGGGCAAAACAAAATGCAGAAGACGCAATTGAAAGAAATAACTGCTTCCTTGTCTGGGCGTAGTGATAGCGTCAGGCTCCTAGCTTGTAGTTGCAGCGCCGTTTTTTTCCTGTGTGCCTTCTACAGCGGCTCGGGACCAGGTTGTTAAAAGCGCGAAATAGTGACGCTTGCTGCCGTTTCATTTCACCTTGTTCTTATCTTATCTTTCAAAATGTAATCAGGCTGTTTGCAAATCATGTTTTTGTTTTTTGTCTTTGCGTCCCCCCTACCCCAGTTTGGGAGTCACTGCTCTGTCTGGAATAACTGTTACCCAGGCACTAATCCCAATTTGAGTCTGTTTCTACTACCCTGAAAAACGTCTTTTCTAAAGTTTGGCTCGCCTAACACCACTCGGTGTCCCAGAAACGAAACCGTCACTTAGCTATGACAATAAAACCTGAAACTCATTAGTTTTATTGTAGACAAAATGATTCATGCCAATGTATTTTGCATTACTTTAGCACCGTTCTTTGGATTTCGTCAAACTCAGACATGGTAATTAAGCCAAACTTAAGCCAAAATGAAGTCTGTTCACTGGCCTTCTGTGAGAAGTCAGAAATTAAACAAGCATAGCATTCAACCAATAAAGTTTTTATGTTCAGGAATTCAAGTAAATAACTATAATTTGACATCTTAGTCAAGAAATAGTCATGTGCTTTGCAATTATTTATATATACAGTATATACATATATGTACACACACACAAATAAATGGGGTGCACCTTTTGGCAGAGCTAGTTTTACAGCTGCCAAGATTTGAATGCCCCATTTTAAATTACACACACATGTTTATTAATAACACATTCACATAGAATTTGTCTCCAGAAATGTTCATAAGAAGAGCGTTACTAGCCACTAAGTAACTGGAAACATATACTGTCCTGTCCTCCTTACCATCACAAAGAAATCCCAAAAAGTATTGCTTTACAGCAGTAGCTTGCCTTAAAAAGCATGAGGATGTCGATGTCCGATGGGCTCTACTTCAGTCAGATGCATGCAGTTCTCATGAATGCAGAATTTGGCATTTCCCTTATCTCACTGAGTGTCAACAGTGTCAAACTGCTCTCTATTGGTTTCTGTCGAGACGACCTTGACGGTGCATAGTTCCTGTCTTATCATCCCCTTTCCCAGACAATAAGCAACACTGTGAGTTTGTAAGTTACAGTTGTTTCTATGAATTTACAAGTAGCAGGAGTAACTGTCAAAAGACGGTCAAACATTAGAATTTTCTCTCACACCCCAGTCTTGGCCTCATTAAAATAACTTCATCCCTTCTTCCAGATTTTATCATCCTCCTCATGCTTTTAAACGTTGCTGAGAGATATAAAATACTCCCCTTTGCTCTTCTGACCACTCTTTTTGCCACTGGAGCACTATGTTCTCTTCTTTGCAGATGCTAAAACACGGCTTTTATATGTGGAGGTCCTCTATCCTCACTCATCTGCTCACGGGACAATATGATCCAAGGCTCTTCAATCTCTCCTCCAGATGGTGATATTGTCTCTAAACCAGGATTTACCAAAACCTTAGTGAATATTTTCAAATATGCTATTTAATCCTGGGGTGTTTTATTTCAATCTCAACAACAGTAGTTCACTTCTCATCAAGTTTCACCTGGCTCCTCACCTCACGAACCTTGTTGGCCAGTATTCCTCTCTGAGCTGCGATTACACTCATACACTCACCAAAATAGGAATCAAACCTCAGTCCCCTGTGTCAAAAATATAATGACCATACAGTATAATTATTTCTCAATCACTGTATCGATATACATCCAGAAAATATGTAAAACGTGTAAACCCCTAGTTTGTGCGCTTCCCCACCATCTCTGTTCTTGAAACTGACTATATGATATAGCTACTCGTGACTACTAACCTTATTATTATCTGCATCCATCTTTTTTTTCCTTCTCTCAGGGTCACATAAGGAGCGTGCTGAAACCAATCCCATTTGAGGTGATGAAGATGATAGTGATGATGATAATTCTTATTAATGTTATGATACACAACTGTTCCTGGTTTCCATCTCTCCTCTATCTTCTTCTTTCCTTTACATTCTTCTTTTCACCCACCTCTTCTTCACTAACCCCCTTCCCTTCCCCCTCTTTTCTCTCCTATCCCAACCACTCGAGGCAGTCTGGCTCTGTAAGAGATTTCTGTTCTCTCCACTGATGCCAAGTACTTGCTCAGTGTGTTCCTGTCAGGTCTTGACCTTAATTGTATGAAGTTTTAATATAATAAAGTTTTCAGGGGAAAAAAACAGACAAAAAACAAACCCAAAATATGGTTTAAAAAGTCAAGTATTTAGTGTGACCTACACTTACACTTAAGGTGTAGCATGACCCTGGCTCTGAGGAAACTGGTGTAGAACCCCTTTTAATGTTACTGTTAAATACTGTGTCTTACTATTTCCAGTTGACAAATATCTGCTATGAAAATGGTGTATTTCGCCAAAATTATTCAAGACATGCTTCAGCTTTACATACACATGTATCATTGTATCTTCCAGAAGCCTTTTCATCACCCTCACAATCAATCAGTGGAACTAGCAGTCCTGTTGTGTTGTGTCACCGGGAGTCCTGATTTCACAGGCAGCCTCCGTCACGTCTGCGTCAGCGCTGATGAGCTCAGTGCTTCCAGTAGGGAGGGGGAAGGAGCTGGTGAGCAGCTGGTGTGAGAGAGAGAGAGAGAAAACAAGGAGGGGTGAGGGAGGGGTGAGAGAGAGACAGAGAAAGAGAGAGAGAATTAAGGGTGTTGCCGCCTCTGAGACACACTCACGCATCATAGAGTAACAGCAGCGGTGTGAGAAGAGCGCATCCCTCTGTGAGAGAAAATACCTCTTTTTTGAATCATTGAAGCCACCAAAACCCCTTTCCTTACGCAACACCATTAAAGCCGAGGGATCGTGGAGATACACTGTCCTTAGACATCAGGAGGAGAGACAGAGAGAGTGGTGTGAAAGCAGACAACGGATAGACGCAGCGTTTCAGCACCTTGGACAGCGACTATGGCCCCAGTGGTGGAGGATGGAGCTCAGTTTGGTGAGTCAAATTCCTGATACTGAACACTCCCATTCACCTACAGGTAGGATAGGAGTAGGGCTTCAATGATGAATCCTTTTTTTATTGATTGCTAAATTAAATGTCAACTATTTTGATAATCAATTAATTGGTTTGAGTGTTTTCTAGACTGAATTTTTTTCACTTCACTTTTACTTAAATGTGAATATGTTCTGGTTTCCTTCCTTCATATAACACATGCATCATTAAAACATAATTATTTTGGTTTCTGGGCATAACAAGATTTGAGAAAAAATCATCTTTTCAGGGTTTGGGAAACACAAATCAACATTTTCAACAGACATCAACAGAATTTACTCAAAAAAATAATCAACATATTAATCAATTATGAAAACAATCGTGAGATACAGCCCTTGATAGAAGAACATGTCTCTTCATAACGTAATGCGTTACTCATCAGAAGTAATCTCAAACCGTGAGTGGCCACCTTTCAATATACAGTCTGAATTTTTCAATTAAGGATCAAATAATGTTGATAATAATAATGCAGTATTCAAGAGAGATACTCAAGAGTCCTTTTACTGGATAACCTCCATTTTGTTTTCTGGTGCTTTGTGTTGCTGGATGTAAATTTTTCATGCTATGAATCAATGCTATGGTCAGTTTATAATTTTTTATTATGAATATTCAGAATTGAGCTGAAGTCAGGAGTTCAGCAGCTCCATCACCGACCTCCTGCTGCTACATCCGCCTGTCTGTTTTTGTTGTTGCTCCTTCCTTGAAACCTGAGACATCATAGCTTGAAATATTAATCGGAGGAGAGAAAACAGGCAATATGAGGGATGTGATTTAACATCAGTGAGAGTCGAGACGACTGTGCCTCCTTTGTGTTCACCAATGCATGAGTCTAATTGAGCCTGCATCTTCAGAGCAGTTACGTCTTTTAGATGGATGCCACACCTTCTCATACCACAGCAAACCAAGCGTAGGGAAAATATTCTTCAAATATACACAATGGCGTGACAGATTATGAGGGGAGAAAAAACAAGGAATGCAAATTAAAAAAGGCCTATATGAACAGAAATAGCAGTAACTAATTAAAACTGTCATGTAATGCCTCTAAAGTGAAATATATACAATATTTACACGTGTGCATTTCTAAGCAACTTGCATAAACCAGAATCGGGCTGGCTTTAAATCAAAATAAATGACGGAAAAGGGTTCATAATGGTTATGTGATGACATGAAATATTACCATCCCAACCAACCCCACCCTGTCTCTCTCTTTCTCTGAAAGGGTGTTAACCTGAATGCTTTTCCACTGGGCTCGTAGCTGTAGGAAATGGCCTGAAACAGACCTATTAGACTGCATTAGAATGCAACATAATTGTTGAGTCACCGTTCAACACAAAGACTATTAAGTATTAAGCTGCAGATTTGTCTCCATATTCACATTTTATTAATACTTTAGGAGAAAAATATACCTTTGAAAGGGAGTGGCTCCCTGTAGGTTTTGAAAAGAAAATGTGTTTCGGGGAATCCTTCATGTATAGGATGACAATAATAATAATAATAATTGGATGTAACACAGGTACAGTTGGGGATTTCAGGTGGAATTACTCTACCTGTTCTATTGAAAACCTCATTTATGAGCCACTATTTGTTGGTTTCCTGTGAATTCCATTTAAAAGTCTGCTTGTCACTCCCTAACATGATTTCCCCAGAGGTCTGCATATCATAGATTATAGTGATAGTACTTCCTGTGAAAATGATGAATTGAGTGAAAGGGTACAGGATTGCATTTGTCTTTTTGTGCATCTGTGTTCATTTTTATAAAACTGCCATTTGGAAGTCAACCACCATTGAATTAGAACCCAGTGATAATTATTCTCCTCAGGTTTTAGCAGATGAATTGTTGTGTTCATCTGAGTCTGAGTTGAGACAGCTTCCACCAGTCAGAAACAGACAAAAATGGTTTTGTTTTTTTAATGATCTTAGACACGTGACTTTTGTGACGTGACTCATTAAAAGTGTGATTGTTTTAACATTTATTTTCTCTCTTTTACTCTTTCTTTCTCCCTCCCTCCATTCTTTCTGTCCCCCTGCACAGTGGCAGTGCCAGTAGGTGTGGCTGTGGTCAGTGTCTTTGGCCTTGTATTTGCTGTGTCGGCCTTTGCATGGATCTGTTGCCAACGTAAAAACACCAAGTCCCAGAAGACACCTCCCTACAAGTTTGTGCACATGCTCAAAGGGGTCGACATCTACCCAGAGAGCCTCAGTGGCAAAAAGAAGTTTGCTGAGCCTGCCACCACTACAACAAATGACACCACTAAAACCGACATTAATGGAAATTGCCACACTGCAGCACCACTGAGCCAGACCGGTACCAATAAATTTACATCGAGTCCAAGTGGTTCCAGACCAGCCCTGCATCTGGACCTGGAGAAACGGGATCTGAATGGCAATATCACCACCAAACCATTTCACCACCACCACCAAACAGTGCGGAGCTCTCCGGACCTGGAGCTGCCATCTCCTCATGCAGGGTTCACCCAACCTGGTTTAGTGGACCGCCGTGACCTCCCTTCACCATCCAGCACTCTCTCCAGCCAGGCACCCACCCCAGCTGTAGACAAGCCCCATGGAGAGGAGAGGGAGGGTGGGCTAGGGACACTCCACTTCTCCCTGGAGTACCAGCCAGAGAAGAAGGCATTCATTGTCCATATCAAGGTTTGTGTTTAGGCTCTGTCCTGTTTTATGTGTGCTTGTCTTACTATCAGTTTTTCGGTGGAGTTTGCAAACAGTTTCAGTCAATGGTTAATGATGGATTTGTTTTAATGTTTTTAATTCAGGAAGCCCATGGCCTGACTCCAACTGATGAACAGTCAATGACATCTGACCCTTACATAAAGCTGACCTTGCTGCCAGAGAAAAAGCATCGGGTGAAGACCAGAGTCCTGAGGAAGACCCTCGACCCTGCCTTTGAAGAGACCTTCAGTTTTTACGGGATCCCACTGGCCCGAGTGTCGGAGTTGGCCCTTCACTTCATGGTGCTCAGCTTTGACAGGTTCTCCCGCGATGAGGTCATAGGAGAGACCCTTGTCCCTTTGTCCGGAATGGACTTGTCACAGGGTCGTGTCCTGATGAGCCGAGAGATAATCAGGAAAAATGTAAAGGTAAGAGTCGCAGATCAGTCCTCTTCAAAGCAAAATAAACAGTTAACACAAATGATCAAATGACGTAAGAAATCAAATCACGTTCAGTGTGAAGGCACCGAATAGAACTAAAGCATAAATGCTTTCATGATGAATTTTGAGAAAACATTGGTAGTGTTATTGCTAGATTTGCTGACTAGCGAGATAAATTATTATCTGATGAACATATTGTGCGTTATTTCATTCATAAAATCACTGTGGCTTATTTTTCGACTGTGATCTGTCAAAATGTGGAATGAGCCATTGTGAACTTTGGTGCATGTAGAGTTCAAATGATCTGACAACTTCAGCAGATGTTCCAACTCACTTTATGTTTACGGTTTTCTTTCCTCCTCTATGCCAGAAAACTGAATATCCTTGGTTCGTGGACATTTCAAGCCAACCTTATTTATGGACCACATAGTTAGTCAATAAATCAAAAAATATTTTTTATATCTATATATATCTATATTTATATATCTATATATATATATGTGTATATATATATGTATATATATATATATATATATATATATATATATATATATATATATATATATATATATACATATATAAATAATATGTAAATAAATATATATATATATGTATACATCACTGTTATTTGAAGTGTCATATTTTCCTTCATTTCAGTTTACTCATTTGTGTTTAATATTATATTTACAGTCAAGGGGAACTGAATTTATTGCAGACAGTTTGCCAAAACAACAATGACAAATCGTTTTTGCTTAATGTAACATCACTGTCTCCACCACCAATTTCTAAAAGCAATATGTCTAGATATAAAAATAAAACTGACATTCCTTCCTTGATAAAAAAATATCACTCAGCACATTTACAAAGTCATTTGGTTGTTATGAGACATTAAACATACAGTGGATCAAAGAGAATCATCGGAATGAAAATGCATCACATTCAAATATGTAAAAAAAAAGATCCTTTTGAATTATTCCAGTGACAGAGTTAGTATCTTGGATCTAAATACAAATGTAATCTGTTGCACCAATATGCATTTGCAAGCTGATTTACTATTCTTACTTCACAAAATCTGCTCATCTTGATGTAATGTTTTCTGCCAGTTAGCAAAGAAGGCGTGGACAATTTCATAATCATAATTATGTTTACTTGTTTTTTGTACATCTAAGCAGGAATTAGATTAGAACTTGAAACACATTTTACAGCAGTGGAGTGAATGACGTGATATCCAAACCAAACCTATATGGATCTGTGGGCTTGTGGTCAATAATCCACTCCATACTAGCTGTTCCTGGCAACCATGAGGGCCACAAATCTACTGGAGCTCATTTCCCATGGGTCATCTTTCCTGTTAGTGGAAGTACCCACATGTACAAGACACAATACAGTATATCTGTGTTTTGTAAATGCACTGGGTGGAATGGTGGCAGGTATGGTTGTGGTGTTGAATTTAAAAGATAGATGATATCTGCATCTACTTTTCTGTGGTCCACTGCGCAGCTTTGCAGATTGTTTACAGATGGGCTGGCTCCATGAGCATCGGTCCATTTGCAAATGGAATGTGAGATGATATTGATGTAATTAGAGATGTGTGGGCTGATATGGTATTTTGCGGGGCTTTGCTAAAATGGAAGCTGTGTGTCCACAATGGCGGAAGCGGATATTTGCACATAAGTACCTTCCTCGAAGGTACTTATATGACCATATAACTATAAATCTGTTTTACTGGCTCTCTGCACATCTACAATAACCATATTTTGTTTTATTATCTCATTTGGGTCAGACGAAGAACGAATCTAAAAAAACGCAGCTTGTAGGGAGGAGTCTGCATTGTCTGGACGTGTTTTGTGCGATCAATAGAAAATTTGTTTGAGAATCAAGAATTTGCAGAGGGTTATTTTCATTCTTTTATCTGATGTGATGTAGGCACGAACACAAATAAAAAAACAGATTCAACTTTGACTCTTGTGGAATTGCTGTGTTTCACTTGAATAGAATATTCTCTTTATTTGAGGACTGTCAAAGACTGTCACAAGCACACAAACGTACAAAGATTTAGTCCTGATGGTGGGACATGTAAGATGATTTTTAGCTGAATCTTCTCAATAAGATTTGTCTTGACTCTTCTTAATACACCTATTTGATAACAGGGTGGTGGCTATCTTTGTCTGCAAGGCATACTGCAGTTCTGTGTATGTATAATCAGAACACTGCGTTGGGGTAGAACTTGCCTGTGTCTCTGTCATAGTTGTCGTTACCACGGCAACCATGGAACACAGGCATGAATATCCTGTTTGCTGTGACTGACTCTCCTGGGTGTGCACAGAGAGGTCGTTGCACAATAACACCATGAAAAAGCTTGAATGTCGAGGAACCTGTGGAATATTTTATTAACATGTTGTTGATGTGTGTGCTGATGATTAAATGGCTGTTAACAACATGTTATTGAGAAGTTAAATGTAGTAAATGTTTACTATATAAACCCATCAGCACCATCAGATGTAAATATTACATAAAAATTTTTATACCAGTATTATTATGGGTTTGGGTCTTATAGGTCTCTACAATTAAGCATTAGATATAAGTGATTGCACTTGTATATAAAGATGTAATATTTGTTGACAAGGAAACACAGCAGCATGCTTTCCTCTTAGCAGAAGTGTCTGTACTTTTCACAGAAATACTAGATGACTGATAGAAAATGCACTGCACATAGATCTATGTGCAGCTTCATCAAGACTACAAAAGCATTGTAGATAAAGAATATATTTACCATTTACTTGACCTGTGCTTGGATGCCAGTTTCAGGTCTTGCAGGACTTAACAAGATGAAACCAAGAAACAAATGTCATAACGTAAAGCCTTCTATGTACTCATGGACTGGAATATCAACAGCACTGTCCTGTGGTTTCTAGTTTCATCTTTCTGACCCTGCCCCATGTCTTTCCACAGAAGTCCTCCGGCCGAGGTGAGTTACTGCTCTCCCTGTGTTACCAGTCCACCACCAACACTCTAACTGTGGTCGTCCTCAAGGCCCGCCATCTACCTAAGACTGAAAACAATGGACCCACAGGTATGCTTTATTTACTAAAAAAAAAGATACCCATGAGATCATGCCTTTACTGTATGTCCTTATTGTGGACAGAATGGTCAGCATGAAGGGAGTGGAACTCAACCCTAGATGCTGCAGAGAGTAATGTAGAAGTCCAAGATAGAAAAAAAACCCAAATGAATGATTGTAACAGAATTTTACCAAAAAAATTAAAATGATGTGTAACAATTGAATGTTTACACACAGGTCAACATTTTATATATTTTGCTGTGTGTAGCTGTATTGATGCTATAACGCACAAACACACACACCTTGTGCAGCTCTTCATAGTAGGACACTGCACTGATCTCCATTAATTTGGACAGCCTTATCCATGACCAGTTTATGCCTCACCATAACCTTAACCTAACCACAATTAAAATAATAGCCCTAAACTTAACCAGTTCCACAGAAATGAGGTTCTGCCTCATTAAGAACAGGTTCAACTAAAGAGTCAACATATACAGTTACACATACATACACACGTTTGACATACCCTAACCTTAACCATCACAACTAAGTGCCTAACCCTAACCTAAACCTAATTGTAACCCTAACCCTCAAAAAGTCCTTTTAAGGGGTGACAGAACATGACGACCAGCCAAAATGTCCTCACTTTCCCTAAATGTCTTCACTTCCTTATGTTTATATGTTTTTTAGTCCTCACAAATATGCCCAAACACAAACACACATACGCACATACAAACAAACAAACAAAAGAAGAAAAAAGTGTTTACACAGTGAGCCTCTTTTGTCCTCATTTCTCACATCTATCTTTCCCGTACTATTGTTCACTGTATTGATCTGTCTCAGGAGTAATATGACAAACTGCATTGACGGATACAATCTTTTTTTTCATCTCTTTTTCCATTCTTCATCTTCTCTCATCATTCCTCTTCTCTAGATCCATATGTCAAGGTGAATATGTATCACGGAAAGAAGCGTGTGTGCAAGAAGAAGACGCACGTGAAGAAGTGCACACCCAACCCAGTCTTCAATGAGCTCTTTGTCTTTGATCTGTCCTCCGATGAGGGTCTGAGAGACACCAGGGTGGAGCTGCTGCTGATGGACTCAGATACAGGCAGGTCACGCAGCCCCAACACTGTCCTCGGGCGCCTGGTGCTGGGCACATCATCACCTGGCACTCCTGGCGAGCACTGGAGGGAGATCTGCGACCATCCGCGCCGCCAGATTGCAAAGTGGCACGCCATGTCAGAGGAATAGAGCACCGGGGTGTTGGTGGATTCCGACGTCCATTCCCAATCAAGTCCAACAACGATGTGCAGGAAGTAATGTCTTGCTAGCCAATACCCTTTGGACATTCAGTGAGGGCAGGAGGGAAACAAGGTGGAGGGGGCTTTGATGTTGCAGGGAGGGTAGTTTGGCGCAAAGTCATCATTCAGTCAATCATTTATTAATTATCTTTGAAGTTATCAGGGTTCACCGGAGGAAGCAGGTGACAAAAAGGAACCCTGTAGCTTTAAATGATCCCAAAGACTGTCACTGAAAATCACTTGGTAACATGCAACTTCATCTCAATGGCAACAACCAATTGTCGCAGCAACCATGTGCAGTGCAGAATGTCTTAAATGTCACTATTGTCACTTCTTTCTTCCTTTGCTGCTTCTTCTTCTTCTTCTCTTTCTTTAGCTCTTCCCTCTATAAATAGTATCCAAGTCCATTATATGAAAACCAGAACAAACCACATCTGATGACGCTGTAAAAATGTTGATTATTCAAATTTATTTTATAATGACAATGTTTTCTTCATAACAATGTAGATTGCCTTTATTTATCTTTTTGTTTTGTACTCTTCTGGTTGATCTGTTGAACATTTTTTGTAAGTATAAGTGGTATTTCATATGTCATTACAAGAAAGCCTAAATTAGGTGGTCTGAGGTAAGGCTGAAACAGACTGAAGTGCATTGGGGACAGTAACTGTGGATGCATTTTGGTGTGAGTTTTGTTCATAAGAGTGCTTTTGAAGCGTGTGGATGGGCATGTATGTTGGCTCTGAAAAGATGGGTGCCACATAATGTTTACCGTAGGTGTTTTGTCCCCCTTACTGTGAGCACAAAGACAGCTGAAATGTAAATGTATGTACCTTACTATAAAACATGGCAAGTTCCAAAAAAGAAAAGAACGTGCAGTCTTTATTTCGCATGAAATGTGACATGTAATCAGACGTTCATTGTTGGCACAGTTGAAGTCATATGCATGTTCAAAAACTCTAAATCTCTACATTATAGAATTAAATATTTACACTGCTTCTGGCTGTTCAGGATTAAAAAAAAACATATTTCACATGGTATTTTATTAGGTTTTTAAATGTTGTAAGCAGCAGAAACCACCTATATGCGTGTTGGACATAAAGGCCTTTTTTAAACGTCACAAAGCATGTCAGGGAAGTACGGTGGCCTTCACATACCAGAAAGGATGTAATAAGAATCTGCTTCAAAAGATGTAAGCTCCAGCTGTTTTGTCCATTCGAGCTGCTGTAAAAACGTGGCAGCACAAGATGGTAGCATCCATAAGGCAAGGCCCTTACCTAAAGTATACATAAAACGTTTGGTGATTGAATAGGTTGAACAGTAGAATCCACTTATGAAACTATTTGTGGGTGCTTCTTTGTGTTTTCATTCATACTCTGACCTAGTTGCAGTCTCACTTCTTTACTTATGCAATGTTGCTGTTGCTTCCATCTGTCTTGACATAAGAAGAATCACTTCTCGTGTGCAGCCTGGGAATGACACCGAGCAACACGAGATTTAAACTTTGCGGTCTGAAAAGCACAAGGAGAGTCTTGTGGAGTTGACTTAATCGGTTTTGTGTGAACTCATTTGACAATGGTTTGAATCTAACAGGCGTTTGTGTTTATAAGTTATACACTTATGCAAACATACTTTCTGTCAAGAAACCCTACAGATATTACATATGGGACCTTTAAAATCTTATAGTACACAGTCTGTGCAGTGACTTGTGTCCTCGGCCTGAGGATGACGTCATTGGGCTCTTTACTTAATGTGATGATGTAATCACTGCTAAATGGATGTGTGCTTAGGGATGAAGTCATCATGTTGGAATTTAATATCAGCTAAGTGGTTCAGTGAGGGAGTTCAGCCAGCTCAGCAGGCCTATGCCACCCCTCCCCCTCTTTCTTCCTCCCTCCCCTTAGAGCTGAAACTTTTTTTTTATTACCCACTCTGCATTCTCCCTCTGCTGCCTCTCTTTACCCTCCTTCCTCGTCTCTCGTCTACTGCCAGGTTTCATCATGTGTTTGGTGGTGGAGTCTCTGGAGATGCAGGATGTTCTGTCACTCTGTACTCTCTCAGTGGTTTTGATCTGCAAGGTCACGATCTATCTGAGACAGTAGCGTCTATATTCATTCTCCACAGTCTTCCTCTGAAGATCTGTAGAGTACATTGTGCGACATCCCTCCATATCAGGGGTATTGTAACTGTAACCGATATTGTAATGTAGTTTCTCATCTTTTGCAAGCAGAAATCATTTTGTTATCTGTGACGGAAACCTCAATTTATCTGCTGCTACAGCGATATTTCGAGATTATAGAAACCACACCATGAATTAACTAATAAAAAGACTAACAATCATCATTTGGTACATTTATTCAAAGCCGCTGAGATCAATAATTAGTAGTGAGTCTTCATGAACCCTGAGAGATATTACTTAGGTAAAAGCTTGTTCCCCTCAGCTCCTCTGGGATAAACAACACTGAACATACCAAAATAAATCAAGAGGCTACTTTTCATCAGCAATTACTTTGTATAGAAGGAAAATTAGGAAAGCTATGAGAGAGCAGATAAACTATGTCTCTCTCCCTCCCATCACCACAGTTGCTCTTTTAACTCTTCCACACTCTTCATTTTAGTGATAAAAGAGACATTGTTGTTATTTACCAAAACAGCAGTAACACACTTTAAGACAGTTGCCCTCAAATTTGATCATGTTAACATGCTCATTATAGAAGAATACCACATCCAACATCTAACCAAAGCCTTTATTTACTCATTTAGTTAGTTAAAATAGGGACATTGTCAATGAAAATCCACATGTAAACTTGCCAGATTGTAGCGCGTGGCTAATTCCCACTGTAGCAGGAAAATGTTATTTTCTCACATGATAAAACATGTACATTTACATGATTACAGTAGCTGGAAATATCAAACAAATTAAAATAAGATAAGGTAACAAGTCTGTCAATATTATGTCTTCTGTTTCATCAACAACATGGTCAACAGTGTCCAGCCTACACTCCAAATGAACTCTTTGGCCTTGTTACTGCAGTTGGGACAAAGGTGCAAAAGTGCCTGTTGTATTGATTATATAGATTTGTAAGAGTTCTGCAGATTGCCTTTTTATATAAAGATTCAGTATTCAATACAAATATATTCACAAGTTGTGATGAGTTTGTTTACCTGCCATTTTACTGCTCCGTACTCCGGCCCAGTAGGTGGCGCTAATATACCAACAAGCTGGCATGTTTGCCAACCACCAAACAAGAAGGAGAATCCGTTTTGTTTGTTTGGAAGGTAAGTCCCCGTTAAAATTGAAGTCGTAAAGAGTTTGTGTGCAAAACTTTATAACACGTTTCAGGAAATGTTGATATTCCCAACAGCCATATCTGTTTTCCCGCTGCCTTTGTACTTTGTTAGCCGCCTGCTAGCTTCTATGGCAAGCCCTTTTAACATTTGAATCGTTAAAAGTTTGACAACGGGAAATTGTCATTACAGATATATGTGACGTCATTTTTGACTCGTCGAGATTTCATTGTGGCTAGTTGTAGATATATATGTCGTCATTCTTACTCGTCAAAAACTAGTTTCAGATAATCTGCAATTAATTTTTTTCTAGTCAAAATGACGTCACCGACGTTCAGTTTTGACCAGTTGGAATGACGTCACCTTTGCCATTCATGTGTATGGGGTTTGACATTATCGATATCTACAACTCAGTTGACACACGTGACAATAGACAACGACAATAAATATAACTCAACTCATTGGTATAATAAATCAACTTCTTCTTGTGACGTAATTTTAAGAGTTCACTAAGTTGTCTTTGTGAATTTATTATGCATTATGAGTGGAAAAAGATTTTACACAGTGCTGAGCGGTCTGCAAAAGAGTTCTGCCCGAGAGCAGGATGTTACCAGGTCTTATAATAAAAGTGTGGCCTGCACAGGGAACAGACATTCAGCCCCCGCTTATGCACCTCTGTTCATGCCCTTTGTTTAAGCGCTATAAATTAGCGTTTGTTGCAAGTTCATTGCAGTTTCCGGTAACAAGTGATGCAGGTGTCAGTCCGTTAGTTGGAATGTGTGCATATGTACCAAATCTATGAAATGAGTGACAAGTGCATGGACAACAGGCGTATAATTAATAGCAGGTTTGTGTAGGCTGTAACGTGTGCACCCTATGCAGTTACTGAAGAAGCAATTATGAATTGTTTAAGCTGTATAGCTGACGTGTTATAATCTTGTGTAAGTGTATGTAAATGCTTTTCCTATTGGTGGAAGATGAAAGTTGTCTGAGATGAGAGAGGAACTAGATAGATGGCTGGAGGGAGGTGGGACAAGAGTCAGACAGACTGATAGGAGAGTCCTAAATTGAGGTATAAAGCAGAGGAGTGAGAAGGGGCTGAAATGAGACAGATGAACAGGAATAATTTATATGGGATAATAGTGGATGTGTGTGAGCTTGCAAATAACCGTCATCATTGAAGATCTCAAATAATAATGATAATAATATTTATATGACACCTTTTTAGGGGGCAAATAAATATTGATATTTTTCCTTCTAAAGGTTATGGGGCACCAAAGCATTATGAGAGTTCACTCTCAGAAAGTCTGGGTCAGCCACACACCTGAGAGAGAACATCTGAGTCACCATATCACTTGAAGAAAATCCATGCAGGTGCAAGAGTCAACACAGCCCCAAGATCTTTGATCTATGAGGTAAAAATGTCTGAATAATGATTCCCCTCTCTACTTCTACGTTCTACCTGTGTGATAGTGAAACGTCTAACAGCGACAACATCTGGAAATTGAAATGAGGCGTTCAATGAGGACATAGTTTTCTTTTCAATTGGACTTTATTCCTTCATTCTGCATTTTTCTCACATTCATTATTCTGAAGGATTTGGGGAAGACATTTACTTCCAATTTTACTGGCAGATATTGTGATTGCAATTCCATTTGCATTATAATTTATATAATAGTGAGTTTCTTGTGGACTGCCTCCTGGGGTTTGATTTCCGACTGGGAAGGTTGGAGCAATCTCACAAACTCTGACAGAGGATTCCAAGATGGCTGCCACTCATTTCAGCTGACAAACTGTTTATTGCACTTCTGTCTTGTTTTTTTCACATTAATCAGTCAAACACATAGTACTGAAAGCCTGCATGGTCATTTAACAATAGCGGTGGCGACGTCATTAAAAGTCCATCATAATGAAATGGTCCATTAGTTTGAATATTGTTAAAAGTTTTAATCTTGCAAGATGGAGCAGTTACAGTGCAACACAGTTTGAAAGTGCTCAAAATGTTACAGTTCAAAGGCTTCTCCCAGATATATTTCCGTAATTCTGTACTTCCCCTCACATGATTATTGCACAGACAAAGAGGACAAGTCATATGTTAGCAATACTAATAATAAGTCATGCTACTCATGACTTATAAGTGTAACAAAAGTTTAGTTTGTGATACTTCAACAGTTCACAAAAGATGTACAACAGTTAATAACATTACACAAATATAAATCAGTATTTCTATGGATTTCGAGGCTTGGACATTTAGGCTATTATTCTGGCACTATTAAGATTTTGTACATAAAACAACCTTGATATTTGAAGACATTTTAATGCAGAACTGTTACACATTATATCTTTAAATCATTATTGAGCATTACCACAAGAAAGCATCATATTATGAACTACTGATGCAGAAATAATAGCTTCTTTCCAATATGTATGTAATTCACATTCTTAATTGACACTGAATTTTTATTTACACTGATTGTAGGCTGGACTACTCCAGTGATTTAAAGTACTGGTGGTTTGTCATGAGTCACAGCCATTACCTCCTCCAGAGCCATTCTAATCGGTCAGTGTGTTCCCCTTTAAAACCGCGTGTCTCTGTGCACTGTGGGATGGAGGGGATGAGTCATCATGTAAATTACCTTCACCCAGACGGACAGTTTCACATAAACACAAGGCCACAATAACTAAAATACATTTGTCTCACACACAAATTGCTTCATTTTAAGGGCTATTGAAAGTAGCCTTTTCGGCTGTGAGAGGGCAGAGAAATAAATGAGTTAGAGGTTGAAACCATTAGAGAGAAAAAGGCTTGCATTCTATAATAAGAGGCAAACAGTGGCGCTGTTGGAGAGTTACAGTAGTAAGTAAAGTGATGGGATCAGAAAATGGGGCAAATTGAATGTTGCTGATATTAAATGATTATTTTTTCTTAACTGCGATTAATAATCACAGTAGTTGATCTCTAACCAATGCAACCAATTATTTAAAATTTCCATCATACTCGCTGTGTGTCAGGGTTGGGCAGATGAACAAACCAGGCTGCAGTGTTAACGCACTGTATGTCTAAAATTATGCAGGCAGAGTGATTCAGCTGAAGCAGTGTCATATTTTCATTCGTTTTACTACCAGACTAAGTTATTGACAGTATTTTTCCTAAAGTCTCTTCTCTGATTGAGCAGCTCTGACACGCTGTGTGAACGTGGTGCATGAGACGCTGCACACAATTAATGTGATTAAAAAACATAAAACGTGTTAATGTTGACCCTTAATTCATCTTGATCAACGCCTTAACACTGACTGCCCTAAAAGGTAGTGTGTCTATTGCTTCAATTATTCTTTCTTTGAACATTTTTTAATTATTCAGTGTGTGATAACTCCTGAAATGAACACCTTCATTTGAATGCACCATTATTCTGATTGCCAGAAAGGCTGACTGCGCATAACTGACATTCTGCCGGCTTTCACTCCACAAAACAGGCTCTGCAAGGAGAGGTGTTGTGTTTTGTTGAAATTAAAATCTATAGATTGTGGGCAGTCAACGCACCATGGTTGGCTACACATCCTGTACAAGGCAAAATATTCTTCTGCCAGTTTTCTATGTATGGTGTAAGAAGCTGTTCAATTTGACACAGCAAAGACAAACACAATAAGTCACCTTCAAGTAATTGCTCATCAAGCATTAAATGTGTTTCATGAGGTTTAATGTCATATTCTAAGACAATAATCACCATCTACTTTGTCACTTAAGTGGTTCAAGAAAGTGAAGCCCTAAATAAAATTCTTTTATCCTCTCAATAACAGATGGACAGGCCTTAATAGAAAAATCCAGGAAAAAAAAAAAAAACTGAAAAAATAAATCCACTTTTATAAATTATATTTTTAGCTATTTAATAAAATGCACACTCCATCTGCCAAGACACAGTCTAGGGCATTGCAACTAATGAGAGGTCAAATAAATGATCCTGATGAGTTTCCATAGCAACAGCATGTAGTGAAGAGGTGTCCATCTTTGACAGAAGCAACATTAGAGTCAGACAACAAGTGAGTTCATGAAACAGCTTGTAAAGCTTCAGCCACCCCAGTGTGTGTGTTCATTTGTATTTGCTACCTCTTTAAGACCTTTTCTGGCATTAACACTGACCTTTTCAGGAACAGTAGTCCTCGTGAAGACCAAAACCTGGTCCTAACCTAATTTCTGAGACACTAGTTACTTTTAGACCTAAGATTCGAATTGTGTGCTAAAAAGAATAGCTGAGCAAACCTGTGTTTGTGTGTGTGTCAGCATATTAGAGAGTTATTTCTGTGTACACACACAAAAGGTTAAAAACAGGTCCACTGATCCCTTGTTTCCACATCAACTTTGCCGTCATAGCAACAGAGCACTGTAATGGTTACAAGGTTGGAGAGAGTAGGAGAGCCTGAGCTGTCAAGGGAGAACATAGCATATGAAGAGGGGTTGAAACAGAAGCCTGACAAATGTCGGGCAGGAGGCAGAGGCTGCTTAAGTCTGGAAAGGAGGCAACATAAGATAATAGGCTGGCATGACTGCACTGATGAGTTCTTTCTTTCAGTGACAATTCCCATTAGTGAAGACCTGTCCTTTGGTTTTACAGAACAAAACAGTATTTCTGTTAATTTCTAAAATAAATAGAGAAATACAGCAGGTAGGGAAGTTGGAGAGTAAATTTGAAGCAAAGAGGGCAAAAAGTATTTGCGAAATCATAAAGTATATTTCGATATACTCACAGCTCTAGTGAGAGTGAGCACTTGTCACCATCTAGTGGACTGAAACGTGATTAGCTTTTTTAATGCTAATCCACGAAAAGTTGAATGTTAATTTATTTTAAATCAATTCAAAAGCGATATAATATGAGCACACAAAATATCGCGATATTTCACTGTATCGATTATGTGTTGTTCAATAAAAGTTTATTTAGGTCAAGCAATTTTGGCATAATTTGTGATAATTGTTATTTTAACAGATGGACAGGGAAAAAAAGAAATACATATATGATATAATTGTATATAGGCCGTTGACTTCTAAAGATTGGCATTGGCCATAGACATATCGGTTGACCATTAAGTTAAGGCACATGCATCAGCTGTAACATTGGTCTGATTTTGTATCACATAAAATCATATTACATTGTTTTGGATCATTCCATATGGTGTTATTGCTTAAATAGTGGGCTGTGGTGCTTGGTTAGAGTGGATGGTTGTTGCAGTATAATGATGTTTTGGAGGAAACTCTAAATAGTTTGGAGTCATTTGCCTGTGGCTTTTACCTCTAAGCAAAATGTAAAGCTTAATTTTTTTACTCCAGATTGAGACCATTATCATCCTCATTGTCTTGTATTTTCTCAGTTGCTTGTGGAGACGGATAAGTGCTTTGGCCAACGGTCTGTGGAGGGGAAGAGGCTCAAAATGACAACCAAATCTGAACACATGCGTCTGTGACTATGGGTAAGCATGTTAAATTGGTTTGAGACTAGAATGATTAGGTGTGATTGGTTTTATAGCCTAAGGCAGCCGATGAAGGCAGCAAACAACCATCTCTCAACTCCTCCACGTTTCTTCATTTTTGAAATGTATTGCCCCCTGTGCAATTCTCAGAATACTTCCTCTCCTCTGCCTCACCACATCATTTTTCAGACATAGCTCATATTACCCACCTTACTGCCTGCTCTCTCTGCCCTTATCACCACGTCCCTCCTGTGGTAAATAGTGGCCTGCAATGGAGAGCTGCAATTCACACATACTGTACATAGGGTGGTGCCGCTATTTTTCTTAGGACAGCATAAACAAAAAAAGCATCATCAGGACCAGGTTTAGGTTTTATACACACACACTGATCTCCGACCATTCTTTATTCTTTCTTCAATATTCTCCTAGTATTTTGTGAATCCACAGGAATTTTAAATGTTTGCCCCATCTGAATCTGTGCTTGATGTGACAAAGGGAAAATACTTACTTACAAATGACTGTTTTTGAATTCAAATAAATTTAAACTTTTAATATTTAATGTAGCAGTGGGTAACTTTTGGTGATTTTTGTTGAGGTCATTATTCTACCCTTGTGTGGTCCTTGTGAACAAAGGATCTTTGGATAGCTGAAACTTGCTGCCAAGATGTTGTTAAAGAGGCCATTTGCTTGCGCTGTGTTGTTTGTGCTGCAACACAATTTGCATAAAAGTCAACAAGTTAGTGTGCTTTCAAACTAAAAACTCAATCAACTTGGGGACAAAAATGTTACCCTCACAACCACAAGCAAGTTTTACAGTCAGGTTTTCCCCAAAAGTAGAATTCTTGGTCTGTATGTGTGGAAAATGAGGCTACAAATGAATGCCACTTTACTTATTTTGACATCCATTTTACTATGACATCACTAATCCAGCCTCCTCCAAGTCTTGTTATTTAGATTTAGCAGAAGACATATGTCTTGGCCAAAACCCTAGAGATAGATATGAGCTGTGGATGGTGTGCACTGGTTTTTCTGGTGTGCACATCTCATTCTCAGTGCAGACATGATCCCACTGGCTTGGCATAAAAAAGAGTCAGACAGATAGGCTGTCACATCACGACTGTGTGAATTTGCTGATGCTGCATCCCTTCGACATTAAAATGCTGCAGCATAAACAAGGCCAGATTCTTTCCTGATGCTGCCAATAAATATAAACCTTAAAACCTGCCCATAAACATATTTCGTGCTCGACTTTGCTTGGTATCCAGTTTTGTGTTTAATAAGATTTGGTGAAGAGATGTGGTGAAAATAAGGGCCCAAGGTATAGTCAGAAAGGCAGAGCTGACTCGTAATGATTTTCTCTGTCAAATGCAACACGACCCACACATTTCCTGACACAGGAAGAGATGCACAAACACAGGTTACAAGCAGACACACACACTCATACACACAGATTTGATCATTATAGACTCTGTAACGATCACTTGTCCTCATCTGCCACTGCTGGTTAAATTGCTCAGCTGCTGGCGGGAAGAAGGAAGAGATATTATCGACTGCCTTGACATAACCGTGTCACTCCTCACAGTCACATGTCTACCTCAGGTAGCCAAACGCTTCAAGATTAAAAAATGTTCCTGAACTAAAGATATTGGCACGGTAGAATAGAGCTATGTTATAATAGGGTCACACTTTTATCAACCCTATCATATTTTTAGATCAGTAAAATATAAAAACATATTACATGAAAATAATCATAGGAGATGCACATTGCATTTAAGTGAGGTTATGAGCATAGAATAACACACTGAGGTTAATCAAATATAATCAGAGATCAGAATGGGAGAAGGCAGGTTTATTTCAAGTAAGTGCTGAAAATATATGAATCATAAAATGTGTTAGAAAAATGGGTTTTAATGTATTTGTGACATTGTTTTACAGTGCCTCAAACATTTATGGCAAATGGTGGTAGTTGTGTGCAGGACACACAGCTGGTGTATCACATTCTGTTGAGGAGCTTCAAGTTGGTGAGTCACAAACACAGCCGTCATTCACCACCTCCATGCTCTTTGTCCTTTTCCATCATATTTCGTATATGAATTTGATTGGATTCGCTGGGTTGTTGTCGTTTCTGCACAGACCAAAGAAGGACATATTTGTGAAAGCACAGCGTGGGGGAGGGCTATATTTAAAACCCCTTTCATAGTCTCCAAACCCAGGTTATTTTTCTGTGGCTGTGGACTGTTTGGGCTCTCTGCACAATACACACTGAAATGAGAAATACTTCACCTTTATGAGAGTCATGTCTGTCATGATAAAGGTTTGCGGAAGTAGGAAAATAGATTTGTTCAGGTCAAGTTCTGCAGCTGGATCAGGTGAGTTCCATTTACGGTGGAGACAGAAGAACACAACAAGGCAGTACAATTCTGTCTGAGAGTCAGAGCAAGATGTTATACTATACCAAGGCTAATCATAAACAACAGGCAGAGGTTTGTACTAATCAGGGCACCTACATAAACATGGGAATGACTTAGGAAGTCTTTGACTGGCTCATTTACAATGCAACCTGATTTAATCAGTCAGTTTTTTTGACTAGTCACTTCAACACTGATAATATTGGTGTGCTCATCAAGGGGTTTCTAGTTAATTGTGTTCACAAAGCTTCTCAAAGGCTTTCTTCCAGCATTAATAGGTCATCTGCACATAGCAATCTATTAGTTAAGTCTTAGTTCTTGATGTCATTAAATGTATTTAGAACACAAACTGTTTACACACACAGTAGAGAAAGGCTTAAAGCTACTTTATTCATGTTATAAATACATGATTACCAATAAACATCACTGAAAGGTTAAATAGATGAAAATGAGATAAAATTACAGTCATAAATATAATTGCAAATTTATAAAAGCTGCAATAAAAGAGGGCAATACAATATTTTTTGAAAATATTCTTACCCTTTGCCAAGCCTGTACTGCAACCCTTTTCTCTTCATCATTTCATTTTTTCATTTTTTATTGTTCTTTTGTTTGTCTATTGTGAAGCTTGGTCTACATTTTTTTTTTAAATTGGATAATTGTAGTCTTTTAGTACCTTCAGTATCAGGTTTAAGAGTGAACAAGCATGTATTGAAGTACCATGGTTTTGAGTCCAGATGGGCTGTATTTTGTATTTATTGTGATGTTTCATTTGTGATGTGATCAGGACTTCATTCATAATTTGCTGTGGGAATGGGATTTTTTTTAAATAATATATATACTGTATGTATATATGTACACATATATATGTATGCATGTATGTATATGTATGCATGTATGTATATATGTACATATATATATATATATATATATATATATATATATATACTGTATGTGTGTGTATATATATATATACATATACATACATATACTGTACATACATATACATACTAAAAACTGACACTCAGCATTGTAAGAGAAAATTCTAATCTTATTATTGAAAGTATTCCAAGTATTCCAGGGTTCTGTTCTCAGTTGATGCAGTATTGAGAACAGAGCCCTGGAATACTTGCAATACTTTCAATATATGAGATTAGAATTTTCTCTCACAATGCTGCATGTCAGTTTTTAGTACGTGTGACTGCATGTCCATTTATCCTATAGCTTTCTTCTCTAGCTGCTTAGTGCGAGACTGATGCAGTGAGCCATTGAGCAGAAGCAGTGAATAAAAGATGGATAGAGAGAGAGTGAGAGAGGCTGTCAGGGGTTTCTTGAATGACAGATATTTTCACCTGCAAAAACAAGAGTGTTGAAGCCCTGCTGCTCGGGTCCAGACCGAGTGAAAAAGATTCTGTCTTTGATGTATATGAAATGCTACCATTGCCTTCACTTGTTAAGTGATGATTAATCTGTTAATTACTTTCTCAATTAATTAAGTGCTTGTTTGGTTCATAAAATGTCAGAAATTCACATTTAAGAAGCTAAAATAATCCTTGTTTTAATTAAAAGAAATGCTCAAATCGATTATCAAAATAGTCGACAATTCATTTAGTAATTGATTAATAATTGAATGATTGTTGCAGCCCTACGTAACTTTTCATATGCACACTATTCCTCCTTTTTCCTTTTTTTCTTATGGATCTCCACTACATGCACACATGTACGCACACACTTTTTTGTCTTAATATGGACACAAAGTAATTCTTAAAAGGCAGAAGCAGTGTGAGGAATTTGTTATTGAAGTTCTCACATTAAGCCATTGTGTCTCAGAAAGATAGAGAAGATTCTGTCATTTTATCATCCACATGAAGTTAGCTGGATTATATATTTCACCTTTTGGAAAAACACGAGATAATGTAATTCCTGTTAATGGCTAAACAATTTGAGAAAGACAAACATGTGGTCTCATAGCAATATAATGTGACTTTATAGCTTAAATGGACAAACAATAGTTAAGCAGTTTTCACAGTGAAGCCTTTAGGGAGGGGGAGAGGGAAACACAGTGATTGTGAAAGGGAATCATCCAATCTTCCTTTTTAACCAATCTTTTGCCAAGGGGTGGACTTTGTTTTTCCTCAAAGGCAGGTCAAAAGCTTAGTGAAATAATTACCCAAGTCACCAGTTTATACATCACTTAAGAAGAAGCAGGATAGGAAGAGGAGGGAAGTGGAGAAGAGAAGAGATGAGATGAGGAGGAAAGACAGAAAGAAACAACATCAGAACAAACAGGGGATTGAAGAGAACAAATCTTACAGCTAGGTAAAGACAAGTTTTGGGTTTTTCCAATATTTTTCAATACGACAACTTTTGTAAAATAGTGTTGCAGCAGCTGCTGTGATGTGGACGGAAACCAAAACAGAGATGGAGGAGGTCGGCAGGAGTCGTGCCAGCCTTGGTCACCGTGTGTTAAACACTCTGCTGCTATGTACTGGGGACATGGAGCATCTAAATAAGTACATGCAAGGTAGTAAAAACTCTTGACGGCTACACCTTAAACTTTAGTTCTAACTTTTAGACTGAACTTTAAGTTTTAGGGTCTAATTTAGTATGACCTCAGAAGACATGAAACTCTTTTGAAACATGTCTAACCACTTTAATGATAAGAATCAGTCAAGACTACATACACAGATGTAAATGTTACATAGCTTCCACAATGAAGGCTGTTGCTTAGCTATCAAGCTCCTGTATGATCCATTTTAAATTCCTGAACAAGCTTAAGTGTGTTGTTACAATTTGCTTTAGTTCCAAGAAAACAGTTGGGACAAAGAACTTATTAACTTATTTTTCAAAGAGTGTGTTTTGTTCTTGTCCTCAGACAAGTCATTTGTGCTGCAGCTGGCTGTGTGGGGCCTCAGAGGGGTGACCAGGGTGATTCTAGCCAATAACCCGCTGAGTGGTGCTCTCATTATGGCTGCACTGTACTGGGCTTCCCCCTGGCAGGGCCTGCTGGGAACTGTTGGTACACTGGTCTCAACGCTTACAGCTGTTATCATGGGACAAGACAGGTGGAAATACACAGAGAGTATAGAACAAAATTACACTCGGTTATATGTACATGCCTCATGTTTGTTGCTTGTTGCTCATACTGTATTGCTGCCTCTATTGTGCATTTTGAATTTGTATAGGGCCTCTATTTAAAGTGTCAGTGTGCAACTTTTGGTGATTTCTGTTGTTGTTGATGTTATTACTCCTCTACTGTTTGGGCTTTTTGAAAGGATGTGACAACAATGTTTTTTACAGTTTTACATCTGACATGTTGAATATATTAATTGTGACCTTTTTTTCCATTATTACTGAACGGTTGGTTTCATGAGGGCCCAAATAAACCCATGCTAATATGTGAAAAATATTTTTTTTTACTACTCATAAATGTTCAATTTGGCTACTTTTTCCTCCAGGTCATTATAGTGATGTGGTTGTCTCTGTGTGTGTAGAGCCGAGGTTTCAGGAGGTCACCATGGTTTTAACGGCATGTTGGTGTCTCTGCTGATGGGAGTGTTTAGCTCAGCTGGAGACTGGTACTGGTGGCTGCTGTTGCCCGTCTGCTTCGGCTCAGTGACCTGGTATGTACACACACAAGTTATCCTTTACTAGGACTCTGCACATATTTCCATTCATTGTGGGAATTTAAATTAGCTATATATATGAGCTATATGGCCGTCACCAGTCAAAACTGCTACTGCAGTCTAGATATTGGTCAACTTTGCCTCCTCCCCGGACACAAGGCCCTTGTGGGTTACCAGCTAGTTTGCGAATGACACAAAAAGCTGTATTTTAGTGTAAATGACATTGAACACATACATAACTGTCCCATCATATGTTTTATCTTCATATACGTCAAACCTATTTTATTTTTTGTGTGTCAATAACAGGTGGAGATTAAAGTGAGTGTGTGTTTGCTCCGAGCAGCAGCAGAGAATTATCCCATGATGAGACAACAATATAGTATAAAGAGAGAGGGTTAACTAAAGTTGGCTGAGGCTCAACTGCTTGCAGTCCAAGAAAACATTTCCACATTGGCCTGTCTTCAAATTTCTTTCCACTTCCAAAAGCTGTAACTGATTTCCCTCACTGCCTTTCAGCTTCATTGCACTGGTTAGTAGTATAGTTAGGCAAATGTCAGTAGATATGATACAACACTTTCATGTACTCACATTAAATGATGCACAATAAAAGCGATTGTGATTTCACTAACTCAAAATATTTGTGACCTTTATTTGATTCCATGCAAATCATAATTCTAAACCATTTCCACAACAAGTGTGTAACTCCAGCCATTCAGAAATTCACAGAAATTACTTTTACTTATAAAGTAATATCAGGCTTTGTAGTCAAAAACTGAAGACTAAATGTAATTTGACAAGACAAAGTAAGAACCATTTTTGTTTTCAAAGGAACCAAAATACACTATTGCTGATAGATTATTCTGACCATTATCTACCATTTATTCAGCTAACATTTTCCTGTGACATAGCGGCGCTATCTACTGCGACTCTGTCCCCGTGCAAATATTATATAATATATAAAAGTTCAAATATTCTATACATGAATGAGCAGTATTACATCTCTGAATTTCATTGTAACATGGAAGCAATGTTCATTTCATTAACAGTCCGTTCACTGTTTGTCCTCCTTCACTTTCCTCAGTGTCTTTCTCTTCAGTGGTCTGTCCTCGCTGTTGGTCCACTGGGACTTGCCTGTGGCTGTGTTTCCCTTCAACATCATCATCATCCTTTACCTTCTTTGTACGGGCCCAGACAATCCATATTTTCCACACCACAGAATTGTGCCACCAGGGGCACTGGATCCTAATGGCACAGACGTCATTGTATTAGAGGTAAGTAATGTTTGATGAAACATTTGTGTGGAGTTTGGTTAACAGTATTGACAGCAAGTTGTACCTACTTTTATCCATTTACAAAGTTTAACTCTCAGTGTTTTAATTTGACCAAATTTCTGTGACTGTGGGTCGTACAACTAAAAAAGTAAAGAGTGGATTTTGATACATTTTGGGGGGATGTAGGTTATGCCCCCCTGAAAAAATCATGCTGTAGTACCCAAGAAGTTACTGTGTAGTTTAGCCAAAATCCCTGTCTTGATCCATATTAACAGAGTGGGAAACTAAGCAAACTTTGCAGAAGTCTCATGTTTTACATAAAATGTTAACTGGATTGAGCTAGACCAGCCCTTGAGTGGAAGGGATATGGGCTTGTAACCGGAGGGTTGCCAGTTCAGGTTCCCATCAGGTCAAGAGCTGGGTTCATTGTTAATTGGAAACTGAGGGCAACCAGTGTAAGAAATCTCTGCCAAAACAAAATATGCAGATCATCTGCTGTGGCGACCAAGAGAGAGTAGCAGTTGGTAAAAGCTCCTCATCAAAAAACAACATTCATATTCACTTAGTATTTGACCACTTTGTGTCATATTATGATAGGTAGTTTTCCTAGTGGGTGGTAAATGTCTTAAGGAATGTCAAAAACAAAGCAAAACCAAGGCCAGGCGTGCAGCTGCTGTGTTGCAGCACTGTCTCCTGTGTGAGCCACGGATAATAACACCGTGTGCATAAAATCAGCTAGCTATGACTCACCAGTTACTTAGCAACAGTCACTGTTGGAGCTCCTGTTATGAAATTATAATCAGCCCAAACTGTTTTAATTCTTGTGATTGGAACTCATATTTGGAAATGAAGCTTTACATCTGCGATACAGTGTGTTCATTATATTTTGTTCATTTTCTGTGGACTGAGATTGTGTACAACATTGATGCACACTGCTGCTCTGGTTTAAATGTCAGGAGTGTCAATCAGACTTTCAGGAATGATAAATTTAATTGAGATTTTACAGGCAGCTGTTACCTTGGGAATGAAAAAACAACAAACAGTAACAAGACATTGGGGCCTTCCTTTCTTATGCTACTAAATGTCCATGTGATTAGGAAGCAAGTTGTTGCAAAGTACACCTTGTAAAGAAAGCTGTTTTTTTTAACATGTGAAATACTCTTGCCTTGAGCCACTTCTCATGAGAATTAGACTATAATTCAAACTCTCACCTCCTGCTGCACTCAGATTTGAGCCAGCTGGTATTTCTTTACGTTGTTTTTTTTCTTCATACTGTTGTTGGAAACAGCAAGAATAAGCTGAACACTTTGCATTTTTACATTAAAATGTTATAATATTTAATGGTTCATTTGCTAATCGTGCGAGTATAGTGCGACACAACATTAAATGATGAAACACAGGGTCCCTCTAAGGTCACTCTAGACAGAAGAAAAGGAAAGTACAACCACTGGTCAGAACATAAACTGAGGTATAGTAAAGTGATCTAGTGTTTCCACTCAAATGTAGGTAAGATGAAATATTCCTTCATCAGTCCCACAATGGAGAAATGTGCAATGTTACAGCAGAATAGGTAATGAATAACAGTAACTTAAGTAACAAAAACGTGTGACTGTTTTAGTCACTCTAGCTGTGTCTAACCACGAATGGATGCTACACAATCAAAATGTAAGAGAGACAAAAAAAAAGACAATCATATTAGAACATGAGCTAAGGTGATGCAGTGTTCTATAATGTTTTCCACTCAACCAGTATGTTCCAATTTTACTTCCACCTTTGCTTCATCAAAGCATGAACCCAAAGGCTTACCACTTTAGAGGCTGACTGGTATTCATTTGTGATTAAAGAACAGTGACTTGAGTGGAGGTGTTTACTTAGAATATATCATTTGTGTGATTTGGATACACCCTAAGATTCAGGAGTGTAAAATGATGTTTTACTAGTGTTTTTGAGATTTGCTGTGAGATCATCTGAATCAGCTACACTGACTAAATGCTCTTACTGCTGTTTTATGTCCTGAATGTAGAGCAGAGACCTTTTTAGCATCACACTCTGTGGTGTTATTTTAGATTTTTCCTCTCATCTCATTTTGTTTCAGAATCTCCCCCTCATTGTTTTTTTTGTCCTTGAATTTCCCTTTTCTTTCCCTTTTAATTTATTGTTCATATATTTTCTCTCACCTTGTAAATGATGTCTCTTTCATGTTGTAAATTCCCTTGCTTATAACGTTGCAGGCTTGCAACCTCTAAATCTTATTTTCATCCCTATGGTTCTCCTTTCCCCAGTCTCAAATCACACCTATGCAAGAGATTGCTATGCAAATCTTTTTTTTTTGCTTCACCCACTTTCAGCATCTTCTTCCTTTTTTGATCACCCCTTTTTCTTCTTATATTACCACATAATTATTTATGTGTTATTATTATAACCTCTCTTTCTCTTCCTATGTCCTGTTTTATTTTTGTCCTTTAAATCCAGTTGTTCTTCTCTGCTGCTCTTCTCTTCTGGTTTCCTCCAGCCATCTTCATTACCTCCTTTTATTTTTTTTCTCCTCTTCCCATGGTTCTCTCTAGAGACGACAGTGACGTTGGTCCTATTTATATTTCATGTCTTCAGCTTTCACTCTGCTGAGGATGGTGCTCTGCTCTGACTACACTGCCACACAGCAGTCTTTTAAAAACACACATGCACAAATATAGTCACATGTGAGATATAATTGATGAGAATCTATGTGCTCTTGTAAATGTGAGAATGTGCAGCCACCATGTCGCCATTAATTTCTCTTTTTCGACTGCTTTGTGTATCTGTCTTTGTGTATGTGAGTATTTTTCACATATTTTATCATACATGTGTGGATTTATATACTTATATTTAAAACTAATATAAGTATTATTATTATGGGGCCACACGGTGGTATAGTGGTTAGCACTCTCGCCTTGCAGCGAGAAGACCTGGGTTCGAGCCCTGGTTGGAAAAAGGGCCTTTCTGCATGGAGTTTGCATGTTCTCCCCGTGTGTGCGTGGCTTCCTCCCACAGTCCAAAAACATGCAATATGGGGATTAGGTAAATTGGACACTCTAAATTGACCGTAGGAGTGAGTGTGAGAGTGAATGGTTGTTTGTCTCTAGTTGTGTGTGTGGCCCTGCGATGGACTGGCGAACTGTCCAGGGTGTACCCCGCCTATCGCCCGATGTGGCTGAGATTGGCACAGCACCCCCCCGCGACCCTCTGGTGGAGGATAAAGCTGTTAGATGATGACTGACTGACTGATAAGTATTATTATGAGTGCGGACCCCCTACAATCAAATGGATCTTTACTGTATATCCAGAATGAAAACCCCCTTTCCGAAATCATTCAATAATAATGTTGTACTGTACTGTATGTACAGTAGATGTGCTGCTAACATCTAGGGCCGGGGTTTCCAATTTATATCAATCTTCCTTTAAACAATCCAATATCGGTATCATTTCATAGATTTTGTTACTTTGCCATCTATGGTGAAGAACCATAAATACTTCCACATGCCACTTTTCAGATGCTGACAATTTAGTTTGTTTGTATCCACCATTTTCTGCACAAGTACACAGCACTGTGTGGTAAAATTAAATGAAAACATTTACGTTACATAAGTAATAAAAAGATAATAAGTAATAAAAGATATAGTAATAAGAAATCTCTTTCCACCAAGTTAATTTGTTATGAAACCTGAAATATCTGAAAATGTTTCGATTTTGAATTGAATCGAATCAAATAAGAAATCAAACTCCTTTCTCTTGACCGTACAGATGGTGCGTGGTGTCCCTCTCGGTGTTGGTCAGATCTTTGCCTGTGGAGGAATGGGACCATCCCTCCTCATCCTTGGAGCTCTTGTGCTCTACTCTCCACTGCTGGCTGCTCATGCTCTGCTGGGATCAGCGGTTGGCACACTGGCTGGTGAGTAGCTCTGTGAGTTGAAGCAGTGGGAAAGGTGGGGATAGTGTGGAATAATAATAATGGATCTGTTAAGTCATACAGGTCATACGAACAAAATCTTTTTAACATATTAAGTGTTCAGCCAATATCACTGTTGAACTTATCAGTACTGTTGTTTCATCCGTGTAAAGTGTCAGTACCAGCATTCCTCTGTGTAAAGCTCTTGTGCGAGGACATTACTTGAATGAAGAACTGATTTTCATGTGGAGTTCTGCACGTTCTGTGAAATGATAATGCAATATCACCACCCTTTGTTACATTTGAGAAAGTTACCACCCCATTATGTTGTCAGTGTTATCCCAGCATGGCCTCAGAAATGACAATTAGAATGAAAAATACTCTGCACAAAGACTTTGACAAAAGTTACTTTCAATCATGTAGACAGGGTCTAACACAAAGGTTTTTCAAAGTGAGACAGGTGCAGTATTACATTAGTTCTAGCATAATAAGGGGTGACATTTTGTAAAGGCCGATTTGATTGTACAGATAGTTATCAAGAACTTTCCTTATGTTCTCACAGTCACTAACTATGAAACTTTTTTTTTTTGTTGAATGTCTAAGAGATTACATTACAATCACAATTGCATAGGTATCCAGTGTGAGCAAAGAAGCTGCACTGAGGGAGTGCTTTTTATCCAGGCTTTGTCTGATGGACACCTGTAATCTCAGACTTTTCAAACCCCCGCAGGAAAATGACACTGGTTACATGAGAGGTTAGTAACCTTTTTGGCTTGCCCTCATATAGTAGTTGCAAGTATCATACCTGTGCTCATAGCAGAATGCAGTATTTTCTTGACAAATGCAGACAGAATGGTTTTAGTTTTTTAAACCATCTGTCAGGACTTCAAATAGATTCCAAGCTCAGCTTCACTGCATGGCAGTTGTTGAAATACAGTAATGGCTAAGGCTTATAATTTCCTCTCACAATAAGACAAATGTCAGTAGCAACCAAGTGGCAAACAAGTAGTGCTCTCTCCGTCTACCGTAAAAGTGCATGTAAATATGAGACTGTAATGTCGGCAGCAGTAGCCCGTGGGCAGCAGTTAAGCTCCAAAAGACACACAGCTGCTGCTGGGCAGTAGAGCAATAGATAATAAACATAGCTATGTTTGTCTATTCTTCATCTGCCTCACTGTGAACATTCACACTGAGAGACAAAGATGTATATATGTATATACATATACATATATATATATATATATATATATATGTATGTATGTATGTATGTATGTATATATGTATGTATGTATGTATGTATATATGTATGTATATATATATATATATATGTATGTATGTATGTATGTATATATATATGTATGTATATATATATATATATATATATGTATATATATACATATATATATGTATATATATATACATATATATACACACATATACATATATAGCTATAGGTGTGTGTGTGTGTGTAACTATGAGTCATATCATAAAAACATTTTACATATACCAATGCTTACACGGGCAGAAATATGTACACACACAGCTCCAATGAAAACAACAGTGTGACAACAAAGTGATCAAACAGATGCTGCTGTAATAAGACTGTGTAGGCAACAGAGCAAACAGGAAACAAGCTGCTGGAGCATGGTAATGATATGCATAAGAGCAAAATACCAATTAGAGTCTCCATTACCTCCATTTGAGCATTAGTTTTCTTTACTAGTTTTTTCTTCCTTTTTTAATTTATTTCCTCAGTATAGGATTTTATGATGAACAGTCATTTGTTGATAATTACATTACATTACATGTCATTTAACAGACACTTTTATCCAAAGCAACTTACAAGGGAATTGAGTACAACCTGCCAGGAGTAGAGTGATAATGTCAACTAACCTTTTTTTTCTCTCATGTAAATAATGGATACCAGATCAGGTTTCCACTAGAATCAATCTATTCTATTTGAAATGCAGCTCTTATTCTTTAATTTCAAGCAGTTGCTTAGGAGTCTAAGAATTAGATGTCTCAGTGACTGGCTGTGAAAAATAAGAATGGCATTATATTCTGCTGTACAGAATATATATGCTGTACAGATCCCATTAAAAGCACCAAACCACACGATGAGTTGAACCTTAGTCAGATAAAACCTATTCTTGTGTGAAATAGACCTGCATCATTGTTCAACACCATTTGCATTGTTTGTTTGGAGACAATCACAAACACACAATCGTCCTCTGTATCAGTTGTGTGCAGTTACTTTTCAACAAAGTTTTATTTAGATGTTTATTACACCATTGATTCTGTAAATTGAATCAGTGTGAAAGAGACTACTATCAGACATTACTGACAGCACAGAGGTGGGTGGAGACAATACGCTTATACACAGTGAACAATGTTCAGCAGGAAATATCAACTTATGGAGCGATAGCATTAGCATTAACTGACACGTGTTACTGATGTAATTTTCTGTCATCATCAAATGTAGGGTGATCATTATCGGAGTTGACATCACCTCCATGTTTTCTTTTACCATGAGGTGGCAGATGGCAAATATCTGAGCTTGGCCCCTGACAAAATGTAAGCAAAACCACTGGAGCTGTATGAGAAATCAGATTCATCACCTTAATACTTACGTTGTCTGTGTGAAGAAACAGGAATCTAGGAGAGATACAACAGCAGAGGCGTGAGGCCACATTTAGAGCTGTCATTCAAGCCTTTGCATTGTTAACTTTTCCCAAAGGGTGTTTCTGGAGGAGGGGAGTGTGGGCTGTATGTAGGTCAGAGTCTCTAACGTTCATGTTGTAGGAGAATAAAACCTTTTATAAATGCTTCAGAGTGGGATGGGAATCATGAGGTAAGAGGAAGTAAGGCAGCTTGATAAGTCAATTTCTTGTCAGTGTTGAAGCCCAGATTGCAAATTTTTGTGGCCCATATCCCAGCCCATACCTGGAACTCATCTGACCCACATGCCACGTGGAATGATGGTACTTGGACAGTCTGCTCCTGAGCACCAGATCTGGCCCACAAGATGGCCACACCATAGCCATATCAACCACATTTCAGCATTTGTGCACATTTTTACCAAAGATGGCATGGCCCACTCTAGGGTAACATTGATTACATATTACCAAAAGCACTGCATATTTGCCAAAAAAGGTCCTCATTTGTTTATGGATATTTCAGGCCACATAAGCCATTTACATGTGGGCCACTTTAGTCTCACATCCATTTTGTCTAGGTCAGATGGCAGCCTTGTCCCACATTCGGATGCTATCTGGCAGGGCCTTTGTAAAGTTAATATGTAAAACCCCACATGAAATTAGAAGTCCCCTATCTGTTCATATCTTATTGACTTACACTATACAGTGTCTGCCAGGAGAGAGAAGGAATAGTATAGGGTTTATTTATGACCTGTGCTACATGGCGATGTCATACTGTGTTAGTATTCAATAAAAATATAAAATATAGTTATTTTCATAACCGTGCACTAATAGCCTTGAGTCAGACATCTGATTGTTAGGTAAAAGGCCTTGAGAAGAGCTTGCGTCTGTGAACTGTCTGAGACATGAATGGGAAATCTTTAAAAATGACTCAGCTGAACGGTTTGAACTATGTCTTTAGAAAGCTAAAAATGCTGGTGGTGTAGCTCTAGTGATGGTTATGCCTGTTCATCATCGTGGGCCTAACTGACATCAAAACCCCTAATGAAATGAATATGTATATTTTTTGGTCTTACAAATGTTTGTGTGTCACAGACATTTCCTTTAACACCATAAATGTCTGTAACTTTTAAGTCGACATGCGATCTGGTACAGACAGGATACATTCTTATTAACTTCATAAATCATTTTTCCTTCTAAACCAATCGTCACTCTAATATTTTAATGTATTTATTTATTCAAAACTAATGACATTCCCAACACTATCAACTTGGTTTTGTTTTGTGTTGTAATTGGCAAATGTTTGTATGTTAACACTAATCTCTGCTAAATTATCACCATGGTAGTATTGTATCTGCAAGCATAATGAAGGCCAGTTTGAAATGAGGCTGGTCATTTTAAAAATGTCAATGTAAATACTTACCAGACTTCAAGCTTGCACACATGCACAGTTTTGTTTTGTTTTGTTTGTTTGTCCGATTTCTTTGGCCTGTATGCATATAAGTATGTATGTATGTATAATACTTAGCATACTATGTGACAGTAGATGGGGTTGACAAATGTCTGGAAAAATTATTGGATTAAGGGTAATGTTTTGAATATGTGAGGATGTGCTGTGCTCATTTAATATTTTGTTTAGCAGCTCAGTGGACCTTTGACCTTCTATATAATGTATCTCCATCTTGTCTTCCTTTAGAGGACTACACTAGAAAAAAAACGTTCTGTGTTACTTGTGTGTTTATCCTCAACATTTTAAAATATGAGATGCAGTGATCTGAACTATGTTTGTATATTTTATTATGTCATATAAATGCAATCAAAATCATGTAAAGCAACCGAAAAGAAAGAATAGTTGACTGAAATCCACTTTACTGTTAGTTAGTGTGGTGTGATGCAGGCGATACTGAGTTTGATGTAATGGCTCTCTGACTCATTCCACACTCATTCACACTGGCAGTGACTCACGCACATGCACGCACATGCATGCACATGCACGCACGCACACATGCACACACACACACACACACTCATACTCATGTGAGGAGGTAATGAGGAGGCCAGAGGGATGTGAAAAGAGCAAGGAATGCAAAGAGGGAATTTGTGGCGAAATAAAAGAAGAGAGAAACATAATGAAGTGTGGAATGACGAAAAGACAAGATTAGTGCAACTTAGGGAGCTTAAGCATTTAAGGATGGACCATTGGTCAGGACACAGGAGTGGCTGCAAAAGAGGAATAATAAAAAGGGAGTAGATGGTAGAGCAAGCCAGTAGACAGTGAGGAGGCAGTAGCGGGGAGTGGTCAGTTTGCTTCAGGACCAGACTGCTAAACTGCTCACTGAGCTCTGGTAATGAGGAAATCAATCTTGACACAGCCTGAGGATCAGGTAACTGCAGAAGAGCTTGTAAAAATTCACAGTTACTGCAGATGAACTCTGGAAAACCCTGCAGTAAAAACACAGTGAGATGCAGGGCAGGGTGGCTGTAGTGGTGGCTACTATGAAATGGACATTCCTTAAAATGTTCACATTTTGCACAAATCTAAATGTGTATGTGTGTGTGTACTTTTATGTGTTACCTCTTTAGGACCTTTTCTGGCATGAACAGTGATCTTATCAGGACCAGTAGTCCTCATGGAGACCAAAATCTGGTTTGGATGAGGCGGAACCTCATTTTTGTAGGAACTAAATTGTGGTTAGGTTAAGGTCAAGATTAGGCATGGACTGGTTATGGTTAAGGTTAGGCATAATGCTTTGTTTAGGCTGTCCGAATGAATGGGAAACACTCACTGATGTTTTGGAAATGTTTTTGTTTTGTTTATCCTACATGAAGCTTGTACAATATTTGTTTTGTTTATTCTTGCTGAAGTTTGTTGGCCTTTGCAGGAGGACTCAATATCCTGTAACTCTTTTTTATATAATTGAGACTTGACTTCTTTCTGTGTGAGCTGAAAGATAGAGTGCAGCTCCTGCTGAAGGCCAGTGAAGAAAAGGTCAATGCTTCTGGCTTCACTGAGATTTATCTGGGTCATTATGCCTCTTGTGCTGTCAGCTCACAGCTTCACAATGATAGTGTGGTGTTTCGGTGTTGTTTGTTGAAGGGGCTATTTGTAACATATGCAAGTACATTTAAAAGCAGGTACTGCAATTGAAATTAAAAAATATTGAAAAGTGCTGTATCCCCCCCACACTTTCCACAACATAAACTGAATTTGTTGTCAGTGAATCCATGACCCAGTGTTCACCCACAAACCTAATCCATACTAAACAAAGATATTTCCTGATAAGGTTTCACCCAAAAAAATAAAAAATACTGAGGAAAAATATACATCAACACGTGTCTACCACCACCCTATTGATGATTTCAGTACTGCAGATTCTGCTGGAAATAATTCTGTGTGTTTGTGTATGGCAGGTTTATCCATGACGGTGCATCATGGTTACTTGTACTCAGGTCTGTCTGGTTTTAATGGAGCTTTGGGCTGCATGGCTGTTGGAGGACTCTTCTTCACCTTCAGTTGGAGGACACACCTCTTTGCTATTGCCAGCGGTGACAAAAAACTATACATACATAAACAGATATCACATGCAATAGTACATATCATTTAGACAGTAAAAGGAACGGTTTAGAGAGAATATATAGCCTTTTTATCTTTTTAGCTTTTGTCCTTGAATCATCCAACTTCTTCATCTACCTTTCATGCCGTGAGTTGTTCTATCTGGTCAGTGAATCATGAACTCATGGAGACCAAAAGTGTGCCATATGCTTTTTAGATTATAAAAGATTATAAAAGAAGTGTAAAAATGCCAGAAGGGCAAGAATTGCTTTAACTTATTTATTTTTTCAAAACATAGAGAACAAAGTGCATAAAGTTTATGTATTAAACGCATCTCTTCAAAGTAGTTTTCTCCGCCATTATCCCGCTGTAAACTCCCCTCTTCTTCGGCCAGGTACCGCCCAAGTTTCCCCTAACTCAGTTAGTTATATTACTAATATTGCGACATACACTGACACATTTGAAAGTGCAGCTTGAGTTCATTAACATTAGAGAGCCGACAGATTTAGCTAAACTGCTCACATTAAGTAAATTACTCTTAATTGCAGTTTTTTGATTATGTGTACTATATGCACTAACTGCAGCCAATCTGTTTTTTTTTGGTTTTTTTTGTTTTATGTAGCTGTATGTACACTATCACCCAGGCAAAAGAAATGAAGTGAGTGTGTGGAGGACATATTTTTAATGTAACTTGCCTCTTTTCTGCCTGTAGCCTTCCTCTCTGCATATGCTGACATTGCTCTGGGAAACCTGCTGGGAACTGTAAGTTCTAGCACTTCAAGCTCTGTGTGTATGAAGCTGAAACACTGTTAAATTGTGTTATTCTATTGATGATCCACACCTGCTGAACCAAACTGTGAGCTATCTATGGGTGACAAATGAACTTGCATTGCTCTCTCTGAGCTCAATCAACAGTAATGACCATTCATTCATTTAGCAGTGCCACCGCAATTAGACATAAAGTAGTGTCATTCACATTACTTAGGAGTGAGTGGAAAATTTCCTGTATGAAAACAAAAGCTGAGTGGAAAATTCAGATTCAGAAATTCATCAAAAAACATTCATTCAGATTTGTTTCTTTCCGGAGTGAACTTGTAAAGGCTTTATACATGCATTCACATACAGTATAGAATAATGAGCCTCACATACATGCACACATCACTCTTCAGTTTTACTTCTTTAATTTCACTTGAAGAACTTGGACTATTATATGTAAGTCAGTCAGTCAGTCACCAGAGGGTCGCGGGGGGTGCTGTGCCAATCTCAGCTACATCGGGCGATAGGCGGGGTACACCCTGGACAGTTCGCCAGTCCATCCACACACAAGTAGAGACAAACAACCATTCACTCTCACACTCACTCCTACGGTCAATTTAGAGTGTCCAATTTACCTATCCCCACATTGCATGTTTTTGGACTGTGGGAGGAAGCCGGAGTACCCGGAGAGAACCCACGCACACACGGGGAGAACATGCAAACTCCATGCAGAAAGGCCCTTGTTCCAACCGGGGCTCGAACCCGGGTCTTCTCGCTGCAAGGCGAGAGTGCTAACCACTATACCACTGTGTGGCCCCTCATATACAGTATGTAGTGTAATTATTACTTTAAAAACTCTGTTCTTCTTGTCCAGGTGGGACTCCCAGCATGCAGTTGGGCTGCTACTCTAACAGCCACACTGATGTTGATGCTGACCGGCAGTTTAGCTGAAAACCGCATCCCAACCGGTCAAGTTATGGCTCCTGAACATAACCTGCACTCTCGTAGCCTGTGGGCAGCTGCGAAGATCACAGACAGAGAAAGCACTGCGTAGTGTGAGGACACACAAACGCACACTACACATTTCACACATTTACATTCACTTCCTGGAGACTTAATATACCTGTTACTTCTTAGCTCAACTACAGTACATACATATGTTTAATCTATAATGTTTTCTAAATAGATTTTTAGACTTTTAGTGATTTTAGTTGACATCAACTACAGACCTTATACCAAAAATGTGTTCCTAGTGTATGTAAATTGATTATTTCGAGTTAATGGTCTCAACCCTAGTTTCAGGTCTTCTCCAATAGCACATGATATTGATAGTGTAAATAAGGTTTCTATTTAGAGGAAAATAGGTGATAAAGCACAGCACATATGAGAAGACACCAGTGTGAATGACAGCTGGTATCATCCAAAAGGTGCCTGGTTGCAGGTGGCACTGGCCAAATGCACATGCACATTCAAGTGATGTCAACATTTTAGTGATGACCACGGACACAAGGTGACAGTGTAGCATGGGCAAGATTAAAATGCTACTAATATCTATGAAAACAAAACAAAAAGTTTCTATTTTGTGCTTAGTGCAATCTGTTTTTATCTATTATAGCTTGCGTCTCTGCATCCATTTTCCCACATAATGAAAAACAACAAAAGCAAACAATCAAGTTAAAGGGGAAAAAAACCACATTTTAATTAGCATGAAATTAACAAATCAGATCAATAAATCATCAGAAATTGTCAAAATTTTACTATTATCAATAAAAACACGACAAATTCTACAGTTGTTAATATGAACCTTTCCATTATTCTGCATAGACATAACTAAATAGCACTCAACTGGAACTCACTGTAAAAACAAACATTTATCTCATGGCAGTGAGTAAACACAATTGACAGGTAATGTGTCTCTGAAATGGAACAGAGTGTTTGGCTTTTTAAGCCTGGAATTTGAAGGCAACTCATTATAATATTATTATTATTATTATTGTTTGCCATCCATTGTTGAGTCTCTGTTTTCACAGTGCTTCACGTTGCCTGTGTGTCAAGATAATAGTTATTCCCCTTCACCAAACACACATCTTTAAATGAGACCATAACTCGTGTGGTGTACAACCTTCAAACAATGACATATTTTCTAAAATTATTCTTTACATCATGCATTTCTATCTCAGTGCTTTACGTTATTTTTTTTTTTTTATCAACACAATTCTCATTTCTGGGACTATAATCTTACAATGAAGAACTTCACAGACAATGGTGATGAGTTTGGTAACGAGAAGAGACATACAAAAGTGACTTTCAGTCTGGGATTGATCTAGCAATAGAAATTAAAAAAAAATAGAAATTAGAAGTAGAAATACTTGCCCAAATTGAAGTTGTGTTGCTTTTAAGCTGCATTACAAAAACATGAACATTCATATATATATATATATTTTTTTTTACATACTTTCAGTTGAAGATCTGATTGTGAGTGCTATTGTGCTTCTTTTGTCGTGACGGTGTTTGTGTGTGTGCTTGTGTTCATTACGGTATGGAATAAAGGCAGAATGACATGGCTGTTTTTAGTTGGTATATTTGGTGCATGCACACACACACCTCATACAAAGAATACTCACATACACACACACGCACTGGTGGAGTATCTGACAATACTGTAAATATCGAAATGAGGGAGAGGTATCCATTATATCTAACCTAACCAGGAGTAAACCTCAGATAAGTGTGTTTTGTGTCTGTCGATGTCTGTGTATCTTAATGATTTCATGCACAGAGAGATATTTTATGAATTAAAGCGTGCATGCAATTGCATTCATTTCTCTTCAGACATTTTAGCTATGACAGCTGAGAAAATCTCAGTAAAAAAAGTATTTATTCGTAATGCCATGTTAGATCATTCCATTGAGATGATATCTGTGTATGTTGGTGTTGTCAGTGCAAGTAATAATCTTTCTTTGTGGAAAGCCACATAATGTTTTGTTCATCATGCATGTAAACGTTCATCTAAGCTAAGCAAGTGTAAACGGTGACATCGTGGACTATAAAAAAAAAAAAAAAAAATTTTTACTTTGAAGAGAAAAGATTTGTTAATAGGAAGCAAAGGGAGCAGAGCACAAAGATTGACTGTGGTCTTCTTCTGAAGTGAATTACGTTATGTCAGCTTAAAGGGATAGTTTCGCATTTTGAGAAATAGCCTTGTTCACTTGTTTGCTGCCAATGTTATGTCTAAATGGAGCTTCATTAGAACAAAGAAAGTGGAGGGGCTGGGTGTATGAGTCTGGCATTAATAACCTATGTGCACCTATAAAGCTCATTAATTATTATGTTAATTACCTAACAGAAATTGCAAGAAACAAGATGGTCAAAGGTAAAAATGCTTCTTTTACATGGTTTGTGTAGGTGGTTCAGAGCAGGTCAGGTGTGATGAACAGTAGCTCTTTGTTCTAGAGGTCAACCGATTCATTTTCGTTTTAGCCCATTAATCTGCTCCAATAGGACAATTTTACACTCAGTATCCACGGACCCTGGTTCCCATAGTGGCTGATGGCTGTGCTGCCTCCACTTGTCCTGTGGAGACCCACATAGATTATCACCCTGCATGAAGGCTCCGCAGCCATGGTTGCCACTGGCTAGTAGCATGTCTAGAACAAATAATGGAACAAATGCCATATTTGCTCATTTAAAGGCCACATTTGCTATGTGAATTTCTCCTGATTATTGTTAACAAAAACAACATGCCATGAAATCACATGATGCAGATTCCACCGCATGTTGAGCTTAGAGGTACATTCAATAAACTTTGTAAATCCCTTAACCTCTGCAAACACACTTGCAACCCATGAACCAAACACTTTTTGCTCATGCATTAAAGAAACATTGTAAATGTCATCACTTCTTTAGTCCACTGAACAAACACTTGCTGCTGCTGCCACCTTGTGGTAATAGATGCACAATGACTTTAGGTCATTGGAGAAGTATGTAAATACACTTAATTTGTTTCTGTGCTGTCCTTTATAAAAACTTTTTTTTGGTTTTAATTTTAAATATTGTTATTGCCTTTTCTTTTGTTGTTTTTCCTTGAGGAGCGGGGGATACGGGGCTATCTGCCGATTAATCTGCTATCAAAATTTCCATGCTTCAACTACTGTTGAATCAGTCGATTCATATTCCCTACACACACTTCAGTGCATTTGATGATTGAGGCTATACAAATAAAATTGAATTCAAGTGAATTGAATGTCCAGCCTGAGCTTTTCAGCTGCAAAGTGGAAACTACCAGGATGTTTCATTGTTAGAATATTGATTATAGTCACATAAGGGATGATTATGAATGACTCATGGCCCACAGAGATTCTTTTTTTGCTGCTCTGCTTTCATATCCTATCATATCATATTTATGTTGCTACCTTGAATTTTGACTGAACCTTGTAATCTTCAGGCAGAGGTTAAATCCCAGAAAGATTTGCACAGCTCTGCTAAAGGTTTACATTAAAGGCTTAATTTATATTGTGTAAATCCCTCAGAAATATCTGCATTCATCCCCATTAGTGTCACACAGACACAAACCATCTACAACTCCTTTAAGTTTCTCTCAACTGACAGATACATTTTCTGAGTGTACTGTACATTGTGTATCTACTGCATGGGTGCTAGTGTGTGTTTACTTGTTTGTGTGTGAGAGACAAACTATGTATGTGCTTGTGTGTGTTTGTGTTTTATGTTCAGAGCAGCCTCCCCAGCACCACTCCCTCTCTGCTCCTGGCTTCTCCTCTGAGGATCTCCAGGAAGCCCAGTTTCGTCAGGAACTCCAGCCTCTGACGGTCAGTGGGCTGCACTTCACAGAACACGCCCTGAGAACCTACACACACAAACATGCAAATTTAAGATAAATTGATATAAAAATGTAAAATTCTGAATATAAAAATGCACGACACGTGACTCTGACACTGGTCACATTAAGTGCTTCATGATACAGCATTGAAACAGTTAGCTCAGATCAACTCATGCTTAGATCAAGAGTGTATCCAGACAGAGAAATTGTAACATCAGTATCTTAGTTTTGTCAGATGTTTTTGTCAGAAGGGATAGTTAAGGTTTGTGAGGTGTGGTTATAGGAGGACACATTATCAATACTGGCTTCACCAAACATGCTGCTTCCATGTACAAGCCTGGTAGCTGTAAGGGAAAAACATTATTTGGCCTTTAAATAAACAGTATAGACCAGCTGCAACTCCCAAATCACAAAGGCCTCTGTGTCACCCTGACACCCATAATTTGTCTACAGAATGTTCCTTATTCTATCTTTGTTCACAAGGGTAGAGTCAATTCTATGCATCAGCAGAGGAAGGCACCAGACTTCTTGACCTGTAGTCTCTCCTCCAAACTAGAGATATTCCTTAACTCTGGGATTCACTGGCAGAATGACAGAGGATGCCCAACTGTTAACATCTCGTTGTTCATGTTCGGCATTGTCTCACTTCTCCTCGGATCTGCGCTGTCTTCAGTAAAGCTTTTCAACTTAACAAAGCAGCAGTAGCCACACACTCGCTTCCTAACTGCCAGCTGGTAAAGATATTATATTTGCAATATCTTGAGAGTATGTTCACTGCTTTAGCCATGTTATCAGTGCCAGCAGGTATCCAGCTACCAAGATCAATGTTGATAATTGTATCACAATTACACAGTACACAGAGAAAAACCTAAACTGTAAGCAAAAAAAGAGCGATGCAGACATGATTGATTGCAATGCCTCAGTGCTTTTTGTCTTTACCATTTGCCTTGAGTGCAGTGAGGAGGGCGATGAGTAGGGTGCGGCTGATGCTGATGTCCACGAGCTCCGGCAGGGCATCCAGTCGCAGCTGGGAGGGGAAATGATAAAGGAGCGAGTCTGGGTACTCACCCTGGTCCTCTTCCATCAGCTGGATCAAGTCCTGCACAGAGAAAAGCAGAGACACAAGGACGTCTGTCCTCACAATGTGTTGCTAATGTTAGAAAGATGTCCTGCAACTTCACTCTGTCCTGAACCGTTCAAACGACAGTAGAGTGTAGGGCTGAATGACTTGGACAAAGTATCTACTGTAATTGCAATTACTTTAATATAACTTGTGCCTATGACTTGATTTGCAATATCATATATATATTTTAAGTTAGGCTTTATTTAAATCTTCACTTACATATATATATATATATAAAACAAATACGTATATATTTTAAAAAGATAGAGCATTACTACATGACATAAAAATATTAACTATTAAACTAATGCAAGGATGAGAACTTTGAGATATTAATTTTTTCCAACATATACTAACTATTAATTTTATTATCAAATAATTTTCTCTATTAATTGATTAGTTTTTTCATCCATTAAAATGCACAAAGTGTTGTAAAATGTCCATCAGTTTTTTCCCAACTTCAATATAAATGTAGTGGTCTTCAGTTTACCCTCATAGAGGGGCAAATAAACCAGAACATGAAGTCCCAAGTTTGATTTTATAAAGTGTTGACAATTAATTGTTGACAATTCATTCTGCAATCATTGAATCAATTATGAATCGATAATTTGCTGCAGCTTTAACGATCAAAAAGTTAATGATTAAATTGAAATCTTTGCAATTTGCATTGTTTCACACTGTGCATTTAACTGGAAAACAATCTCTCTTTTTTTAGCCCTGGTTAGGTGGTGGAAACTGGTATTTGAACACACACAGCTGCCACTAGATGCTACCAATGAGTCCTATTTGACAGACTTACAAATTCAGTAGATCAGGGAGTTTTTTGGAAACATAGAGCCATGATTGGTCTGACAAACTGTGTCATTCAATTGTGTAAAAGTATCAAACAGTTGTTTGGCCACTTTGGCTTTACATAACAGTAAACATTTCAACAGTGAAGTTTTCCCAACTGTGTAAATATGAACGACAGTCAACAAAAGTGTGACTGTCAGTGCACATCATGACGCACAGAGTGGGCTGATAAATCCCCCACACATGTCAGCGAGGGACCATTTGTGTCGCTCACCACCAGCTGTGTTTGGCTCTTTGCCTGAGATCAACACACAGTCACCAAGTTTGTTGCATCCTGACACTTATGTAGTGCCGTGGTGATCCATACAGTTCACTGAAAGCCTTGAGTAGAAGTCAATTCGACAATTTGTGCAGTCTTTGTGTATGTGTTGTTTATCTGTGTTCCATCTACCTCTGAGTGACTTATTAATCCATCACAGAGAGATCCAGATGGTGTAGCTGGAGGTACTGATATGTCTAAACATTTGAATGCATTGTCCTCTCGAGAAGATGTTAGGTGAAATGAATTGCGCTATTTAAGTAATTTTTAGCCTTTTCACCTCCTCATATTCACCTGTGTGTTGGGGTGTGTTGTGCCTCCTTTGGGGGGGTATTTGTCCCTCATGGCAGGTATCCAGCTGGCCTGGCATCGCTTGGCAAACGAACGAACATCAAAGATGCCCAACACACAGCCACATACACCCAGCTCATCCTCCAGGATGAAGCTGTACTCTGGGCACATCGCCAGGCACGGTCCAAGACATCTACGGAAATGAAAAGGTATAACTATAAAAGCAGAATCACCAACCAGTCATGTTGTGTTTTATATGAGTGTGTACTGATTGAATTTACAGCCGTAGAATTATGCTTATGATTTGTAAAAATGGTGTAAGTGTAGCTCCTTTTGGAACTGTCTTTCGGTTTGTGCAGGATTGGTTTGAACTACCTGACATTAGGAGGAGAAGGAGCACAACACTCTCCAATATCTTTCATTTGGATTTCAGGACAAGTTTTAAAACTGTATGTGAATGGCCCCTAAGTGAATATTCCACAAAAGAGTTTAAAAGAAATCCCCTGTGTTGCATTCCTGATGAATTTTTCATACATTATGAGTTCATGATATTTCTTACGTATAACTGAAAGAGTGGGACAGACAGCTGTTGTTGCTGCATAGGCATACAACCTGTGAATATAGTTGTCACTGATGTGGAATGTACTGTAGATTATTACTCTGCCTAATGCCTCGTCTTTCTTTCTTTCTTTTTTCCTCTCACAAACAATTACCTGTCCCCTACGACATCTGGGTGAGCAAAATTGGATTCCTGGCCACCCTGAGTCCTCAGGTGAAGCTGTCGGACCATACGGTACAACTCCATCTGCACACATTTACACAGAAATCGCATCACTTTGATGGATGGTTGTGCTTTTATGTCTCAGTTTCCCCACACCAGTTAAACAAAAAATTCAAAGGTGAATTAACAATCATGGTCCAAAAAACGGTTTACTTTTGTCACACTTTCAATTTCTCCCAATCTCTCTCTAATTTTCCCATTCTAACCCTAACCCTTTTCCCATTCTAATCTCTAATTTTCTACTCATTCTTTATTTATTTTTAAGGAAAAATAACTTTTGTTGTGGTATTAAAATGTTTTTAACTTCATTCAGAGTCTCCAGTGGCGTCTCTGCAGTGAGATTTATACATTGTCTATTTGTCCCATTTAGTGTTGAATTACGTTTGTTGGAGTCTCAGTATATATGTGAGTCTTTCCATATTGTATGTCTCCTCGACTGTGTCCAACCAGTTCCTCAGAGTGGGAGAGCCTTCGCTACACCATTTCCTTGTGACTCCCTTCTTGGTCGCAGCCAGAAGTATTTTGACCAAATACTTGTCCTCACACTGTACATTTTCCCTTGTCAGGTTACATAGATATAACACCTCAAATGACATTGGTAGTTTGTATCCCAGTATTTTCCGCAATTCAACCCATACATCATTCCAGTATTTTTTAACCTTAGTACATTCCCAAAAAATATGAGTATGACCTGCTTTCTGCTCTCCACACTGTCTCCAGCATGCTTGTTGTATGGATAAGGATTTGTTCTAATTTTCAGGAGTAATAAAGAATCTGACTATATTTTTCCAGCAGAATTCTTTCCACATCCTGGAGCTTGTGGTGGTTCGCTGTATATCACATATGTTATACCAGTCCTCTTCTGTTAGTGGTGTCCTACTCTCTTTTACCCATCTGTCTCAAATATACAATGTGGAGGTTCCTCTGTTCTTTACTAGACCTTGATATAATAATGAAATCACTTTCCCAGTGTTATTTTTATATGCCTTACATAATGTTGCAGTCACTTTATTCAGGTCTTTGGGAAGATCTGGTTTGATTTCTTTCTCAAAGAAATCTTTAACTTGGAGATACCTAAACTTGTCAATATCCTCCAAGCCATATTCCCACTTGAGATTCTGAAAGTCTTTAATTTTGCCCCTGTCAATCATTGTACACAGTGCTGTTATACCAATATTTGGTCAAAACTACTGTCAATTGTCAATTGTCCCTGGTTAAAGTCAAGATTTTGATTTCCCTCTCCAATTGTATTTCCTAACCACTGTAAACCATACATCCAGAGTGAATTTGGATCAATTTAGTCACTGATGAAAGCATCCTCTCATATTTCTTTAATATATTCCTGTTTGCTATCATGCTGTGAACATGAAATGCCTCAGTTTAATTTCCTTCCACCTAGCAATGTAATCAGAGTCACACCAATAAACCAAAGGTCGAATTTGTGCTGCATAGTAATATTCTAAAAGATTTAGTAAAGCTAGACCACCTTTGTCTTTGGGAATCTGTTTTCCCAGTTTTCAAAGATGTATGCATCAGGTTTATGGCTACTGCTGTAGAAATGTCGTGTGTGAGAGAGAGAGTACATGCCTTGTCCTTGCCGTGGTAGGGTCTGATGTTATAAAGACGAGAGGTAGGGAAGAGAGGAGGAGGATGACTGAAGAGCTCACTGTTGCTACCTACTGGGAGAAGCATCTAAACACACACACATTTTGCAGTGAACTCACTGATAGTAAGGACATATTAGGACTAGATAGCATAATAACATAGCTGTAATTTACAAATGTAACAAATTTACCAAAGTGTTAAAGAAAAAAAAGGTTTTACCTGCACTTCCCCTGACACGCCTCCTTTGAACACCCATGGCTCTGATTCTACTCCCAGTAGGTCAGCTCCAGTCGTCTTCCCACACCCTGTCACAGCCGAGAACCAAATGTCCAGGGGGGGGGGCGAAATCATGTGGTTAGGGCCAATGAAAGGTTGGCAGAGATGGAAAATGATACATTTGCTTTATTCATGCCAGCATACATCTTATATTACAGGTCCACAACAGATATTGAGGCGATTAATACACTTTTTCCGTAATTTATATGTGTTGCTTCTATTATAAGTGTAACTGGTGGTTAAGTCCCCACTGCACTTGTAACTTCTTGTGTCCTATGCTATAAATGAATGACTGAATTTTGGTTGGCAATAATACAAAATTTACCTCAAGGTGAGGATGATTTGTGCAGCAGAGTCTAGTGGTGGCAGGTTATTTCAGGCACTGATTGGCAAACAAAGATTTTAAAGGTCTTGCCAACTCACAGTGGAAGCAGTTCCTCCAGGAGCCCAGGGTGGAACTGTCACTCAACACTCGGCCATCTAAGTGAGGAAAGAGTGTATTTAAAAGAAACACTTAAATTCACAGAACCTTTTCATTATTCTAAGTGTAGTATTATTTAAGAGTATAGTATGTAAAGAAAAGCATATGTGATACTAAGATATAATGATATTGCTATTTTGAACTACAATATTCTATTGCAGGGGTAATCAATATCTGTGTGTAGTCACTAAGACATCCAAATCAAAATCAACATGTAATAAAATAATATGTTGAATGTTTTTTGTCAATTTGAAGTGGATGTGTTATAAAATTTTCTTTTCTAATGTCAGGTAAAAATAAAGGAAAATATAAATAGGCAACTGGACTTGCTTGAGATAATGGACTGTATGTTGTGATTTGGTGCTATAGAAACTAAATTGATTTGATTTGTGTCCCTACCCAGCCAGTATACGAAGGCCTTTGCCACCAGAGCCATGTTCCTAAGGTCCCACACATAAGGGTAAAGGTCATAGAGCACAGCCCTGTTAGCCCCGCCCACCACACTGTAGTGGAGTTGTGCAATTTCATCGCACAGAGACAAGAACCCAGAGGCCCGACCACGCCACTCATCGACCTGAGGACACACGTGGTCAATGACATTGTGAGTATTGTGCTCTTTCATACACCACAACGAATTTCATGATGAGATATGCACAAAGAACAAACACATACTTTCTGAGGTGCCTTTTTGCTGTTCGCACTGATCGCTTGGCAGTTTGATTTAAGCCAGGTCAGATCCTGTAGTAATTTCTGTGCAGAGGGACCGTGTTCATGAGGAAGATAGTGAAGACCAACCAGCAGCCGCACTTGGGATTCACTTAGTAGGCCCTTCCCACCACAGAGCCCTTGATCATGGGCCTTCTGTCCTCGGTTCCCCCCTGAGGGTCCTACAAGTCTGGATCCAAGTGGTTGACTAGGCAGAATTGACCTCTTCATCTCCCCATCTCGGCCCTCCCTCTCTCCCTTGACGTTAGTAGGTGAGGATGGAGGTGAGCTGGAGTTCAGGGGGAAGACAGGGAGTTTAGCCACGGCTGAGGTCCCTCTGAATGAGGAGGGACCATCAGATCGTTCAGGTGTTTTGCAGTGAGACGAAAGAGCGGAGGAACGCTGGTCTGCTCTTGTGCTCTGCCGACCTGAAATATAAAGTATATTATGTTATGTTTTAAGCACAAATAAGAGGTTATCAGAAGAGAAATGATGCAGTAAATGTATACATTGATTTTAGTGGTCCATTCAAAGATTGTTATAGTCACAAAGCAACTTGGGAAGTGCAAGACTCATCAGGCACAAGCAGATTTCAGTACCTGCTTGCATGTTCAGGGGTTCAGTTAAGGTGTGAATTCACACTGAAACTAACAAATTTAAACTAGGTCGGGGAGTGAAGAACCTGCATTGTTTAACTTAACAATCTAACTAGACAGATTTCAGCCTACAGAGGTTAATATTTCTGGACGTTTCTACCTGAACTGAAGAAGCCTCTTGGATGCGAGGAGAAACATCTTCAGGTTGATCAAAGCAAGTCCAGTTGCCTATATTTAAGCTCCTGAAGATACAGTGACCTGGATGACTGGGAACCTTCACAGACACATACCTGCTTGCAGTGGTTGGTTGAGTTCCTCCATCCAATCATGTAGTGCAGCAGATAGAGATCTGTCCGGACAGTACTCACAATCCTCATCTACAGCACATACAACATGGTGCTATTACATAAGATGATACTAAAATACATTTATTCAAAAATTACACAACAAGGAACACTGGTATTATCAGTCATGTGGGCAGTACTACCCAGCCATACACACACGGTAATGGTTCATCTGTCATATTTATCCACAAACAGAAAAGGAGACACACACCTTTCCTAAAACACAGCTTGTCCTGTCTGTTGAGGTTATTCTTCACACTTATAACTACAGTGTGTAACTTTTGGTGATTTTTGTTGATAATCTGCCTAGTGCTGGGGGGTATTCCATTCATACCAAAACCCGATATTAATTTGTTAATAATATGACACTGTTCGAGGGGGGATGCTTTTCACTGCTGCACCACACACGCAAGGGCTTAGCTGATGAAAGAACTATGGTGGTAATAGCAGTAATGAGCAGTTTACTCCACCTTAGCAGAAAACACTTCTTGGAGTACCAAGAATGTATATAGTTACATTCACACACAACTGGGCCTCGCTCTCACTGGAGCGCTCACTCATGCACAGCCCGCATTGTGTGAACTCATTTGTCAATGGTTTGAATCTGACATTTGTTTATATTTTGAAGTTATACTCTATGGTTTTAATGTAGGACTAACCCTAAAATGCACTGTATGTACAATTGTTCTTTTACTAAACATTAATATCAAAATCATAGGACAAATCAAGAAAAATAAAAAAATGTAAGTTAAGCTTAGTGTTTAGAGGCTAACCATAAAAAGATCATTAACCTGACCTTTCATTGTAAAAAGATATCGGTCTTGTTTTATATACTACTATTACTTTTGTTTGTTTTTTAAATTGACCACACTTAAAGTCAGACACTCTCTACCACAAAAGGGACTGTGCAGTAATTACGTAATCCTTAAAAAACATTTCCTTCCATGTCACAGGTTTCAGTCTGTCCTTCATGTATTTACTTTCCCTTCCTTAAAGACTCAGTCTGGCCTCTCCTGCAGAGAGGGATATTCCTCTCTTCTTGTTTCTTTCTTCATCACACAACGCAATTACTTCTCCATCGCTATCTCTCCGTCCCCACACTTAGTCTACAGGAAAACATCATACGCAACAGTGGTTTCTCTCTTGCTCATTTCCATCCAACTCCCTTGTTGCCTCTGTCTTGCTCTGGCTGTATTCTCATGTGTTTTTGACTGTCAGGGAAAATTTATTCCAATGAGTATGAAGCAGATGTCAAATTAAAATAGAGCAAGAGCAACTGCATAATGAACATTTCTTCAACTGGGGCCAGAATGTATTTTCTGTGAAACTTTAGTTGAAAAGACATTGAGTGGCTTTGTCCTGGACACGAGATTGAGCTGTCTGGTGCTTAAAATTGTGTTTGTTGTCAAGCAACACTAGCTTATTAAACATTTCTGCAGAAACAATGAGACTAACTTCGCATAACCAATGTCTGGCAGATACAATTTTCATTAATTAACTTGGGAAATCTCCTGTTTCATATTCTACCATCCATCCTTTCCATTCCTTTGTCCAATGCCCTCACCTTTCCTCTCCTCTTCTCCAGATCTGTACCAGCTCCCCAGTGTGTGCAGTGGGATGTAGTTGGCTTCAAACTCGCAGTTTGGGTTCAGCAACAAGCCCCTCAGGTGGCTCCTCAGCTGGGGCTCTCGGCCCTTGAATGGCCCCAGGAAGAGACGTCTGGAGTCATAGTCATTAGCATGCAGGTTGTCCCAGATGAGCGGCGGGCGCTGGAGGACAGACTCCAGCTCAGCCAGGCAGTCAACAGACAGTTTCCGAGAGATGACCTTGCTGCCTGTGGGACGGAGAGTGAAGGAAAAAGATTTGAGAAACGGAGAAATCAGAGAGTGACAACAAGGTACTGATGTTTCTGTTCATCAAGCTAGAAGAAATATCACAATTCTGGGGGAGAAAAGGATTTTTAAAATCATCCAAAAAACTTACATATAATATTCTGTAAGCACAATGATCTTCAACTTTGTTTGTCACATTTTGTTTCATAGAAATCACCATTTAATCGACCTCTGCCAACCACAGAGATTTTAAATTCAAAATTCACATTTAATGCAATTAAAACGTTTCTATCCAGGATTTCTTTCTGTGAAAGTAATAATGTTTTTCTACTTCTGTTTTCTATCGCAATACCTAATCAGAGGGTCGTCTGATTAGGTATTTTTATTTTTAGGAAACTAAAATTCAGGTCCTGAAGCAGTCAAACGGGCAAGATAAGCATACTAGGGCACTAAACATGCAACTTCATTTGCATGTCAATTCTCCTCTTTCCTAATTCTGACATGTTTTAGTCATCGATTTTAACACCAGAATGAACAATATATTCTTTTAACCTGCAATTTGCAAGAGAGGGAGAGACAAGAGTGAGTGTGGGTGTACATCTGAGGCTGCACTTTCTGATGCATGTGGGTGTATGAACACCCTACTTTAATTTGTGGTTTTAGTCTGTGGAGGAGGTTGTGTGTGGAAGCTGTCAGCGAATGTGACAACAGGAAATAAGAGACAAGACGAGAAGAAATTGTTCTACAGGAATAAGGCTTTGCATTTATTTCTGACCTGTCCATATTACTGTGATGTTGGGAAGCAGGTCTTCTCCAACAGTCTGCAGGTAGGGAGACTTGGATACACTGGGAGAACACAGAGAACCACAGTATTCTACAGGAACAGAGAGAGAGATCGATGTTTGCTTATTACAATTTAATGTAAAGAATTTTATGTAAACTTGTGGACTACATACACCTCGGGTCCTACCTGTTGGGCAAAAGAGGAAGACAGGTGGTTCCCCCAAAAATCGATAGATCTCATTGGTTACAGTGACCTGAGCATGGGCAAATGAAGAGAAGGCCTCGCTGTCAGCCTGACACAGGGAGTGATCAATGTCATCAAACAGAATGGCAAATGCCTGGCAACCCAGGTCCGAAACCTAGAGAGAGAGAGAGAGAGAGAAGAGTCAACCCTTGAACAAGTTACATGAGTGTTGTATTTATCCTCTTATGGCATGTTCCATACTTGTCTCAGTTTGCGTTTGAGCAGTGTCAGGTCACAGGAAGAAGAGAAGACAATGTCCTGACCAGGAGAGAGGGCGTAAACAAACCTCAGGCCTCTTGAATGGGCCTCTGCTATGAGAGTACGCAGCTGAGCTGAGAGGAGGAGTGCAGAGTTTGAAATTTATAAATGAACAAAAAGAAAATTATTATTTTATTGGCACATTAAAGGGAGGCTGGTAAATTGAGAGAACTAAACTTTTTCAGTCATTTATTACAGTAAATATGTATTTTTTTACCACATAGGAAATTAAGTTTGGCTCTAATATCTCATGACTGACATCGTCTTCCAGAGTGCAATAAAATAAATATACTAATGGACAAACTAAAACACTTAAAAAGTATGATGGCAATGAAAAATAAAGCTACAATATTCAATTTCAAAATTGTAATAGTCACTATTCTCCCTCATCAATGTTAGACTCAAAAATAGACTAAACAGACTTAAAAAGAAAAGAAGGACGTGACTGAAATTCATAGTTCTCACCCTCCTCTTCAGGTGAATAGACTTCTCTCCACAACAGTCTGTGTTTTAAGTCGTCTTTGGGACCATACAAGTAGGTGTTCAGCCCCCACTGTTGCATCCTGGGGGACAAAGATATTAGTCAGAAATAAATCTAAATCTGTGAATCAGGAGAATGGTGGAAATTCATAATCAGAATCGCGATCAGCTTCATTAGCTAAGTCCACATACAGTACAAGGAATTTGTAGTGATGTTACATATGAAACACAATCACTTTATTCACTTCAAATTCATTTCACATATCAGATGCAGCCACTCAATTTACAAGATGCAATGTTTCTCCTAGAATTTTTGGCAGGGGTGTCACAACAGCAGAGTTTTACATTAAATGGCCTAATAATCATTGTAGATGTTGTCGTTTGTGTCTTAATTTGACAAATTTGACAAGCTAACACTGAGTTGCTTCATTAATATTGTTTTTTCTTTGGTTTTTTTTATTCAAATTTCATATTTCAAATTTTACTAAACTAAAGGGGGGGTCTAGAAACAAACAAGAAAATTGATCCAGGGTATCGATCATGGCCACCTCAGTTACAGGAAATGACCTCCTGAATTATAAATAGTGCATAGTACTAGGATGGAAAATTGCTCGACATTTTCATCATACACACGGTAACCGATACAATACATGGGTCAGCTCTTATTGTCATTTGAGTTGCCCCCTGGTGGCTAACAGTGTCTTTCATCCTATTGCCTGGGCTTCACCTTTCAAACCAGAAGAATATGTCAATTTTTCTATACAGTCTAGGTTTCTGCCATCAAGAAAGTTTTGGGTTTTTTTAAATTAAAGGCTTAGTGGGCAGATTGTTATTATTTTCTCTCTCTCTCTCTCTCTCTCTCTCTCTCTCTGTCTCTCTCTCTCTGCTTCTCTTCCTGGACAGATGGCCTGTAAGTCGCCTCCACAATGATGCAGCATACCTCTCTCAAGCACACACACACACACACACACACACACACACACTACTGTAGATGCATCCAAAAGCCCCACTCTGCCAAAACTTATGCAACACTCACACAATGTACAAATTCAGCCTGCCCCCCTCACACTTGAGTCTAAAAAGGAAAATCTAAAAATAACCCTGGAGCGCACACACTCGCTCACTCAGCTGCCGCTACACTGACAAAGTTTTTTAAGTCACAGTCATCCTCGTGGTTTCGTCATAGGGCATTGGGTGGGCTGTTCAACAAAAGTGTGGCTGCCTCTGTGCATGACATATTATCGTGGCTTTAACTGACTGATGCACTTAATAATTTTAATGACACAGTAGGTTAGAGTGATTCAAATTTTGTATCACAACTAAAATATCTCGAAATGACTTGATATCCAATTGCTCAATTCAGGAAATATTAGTGATACCCAACCCTAAATAATATAATTCATACTTAAAAGTGTTCTTGTATTTGTGTGCTTGTTGATTTTCACGAATAGATGACAGATGATTTAAATGGTGCTTTGACTGAAATGATGTGTAAATATTCTACAGCGGTTCAGTGTGATGGAAATGCCTGATGCAGAATGAAAGAGTGGCTCACCTGAGCTCAGAGAGAGTGGCTACAGACTTACCAGTGAAAGAGAACTTTCCTCTGGTCCATAGACCATGGCCTCCCATAGAACCCTGGATAGGAAAAATAAGAAATGAGCATGAATGGATACCAGGGTAGGAAATTAGTGGGGGCTCGCTGCAAAATGGCCATGAAATATCTGAAGCTGTCCTCGAAATTCACATGATGGGGGCTTTTAATGCCCCCGGAAATTAGGTAGTGTTGAAGCCTGAGTCAAAAAATGCCCTGTAAATGTAAAAAAGTGATGTAGGTCTGCAGATTAAATTCTAACAGTGATTAAGTTTTTTCTTATTTCTTTAACTTGTACTTTAAGTTGCAAATTGAACTTGGTTAGTAATAGTTTTATATGTCTCATAATTTATAATGATCATGGTATTTCAAATCACTATGGAAATAATCCATACCGAGCTCACTGAAACAGCACCATGGACCAAACACATGCATCACATGTTTGAATGCTTATCACACCTATAACTCGGTTGGTAGGTGTTTTAATACAGTATATAACATTTTTGTGTCATAGTTCCATATCACTACACATGCAAGTAGCTCCGGGGTGGCTTCTCTTGTACTTTTGCAATGCAGTTAGAAATTTACAGCTACAGGTCATGTAATAAATGCAGCAGCACCATGGACAGCGCCCAGACACAATGTTTTGTCTGTCCTGAACACAAGCTATCGTATGATTACTAAGTAGGGCTGAATGATTGTCATTGTGATTTGCCTAATGGGTATTGTAAATGTAGTTTGATTGATATATCCATCAATTTTCTACCATGTTATCTACTGCTTTACCACACAAAACAATCAATTACTACACGAACTACTCTATATACCAATACAAGGGTGAAAACATAAATATATACATTGTTTCCAACATGTCTTATTTACATTTACTGAACATAGAACAGAAATTAGATTGTGTCATTTGGAAGTATGATTTTGATTTAAAAACATTTTTTCAGCCCAATTACGTAAGACTATTGTGCTTAATTGACTGTAAACTGATGAAAACTTGTTGATCGGTGTTTCTCAAACCTGGAAAAGATGTCTTGTTTTGTCCACAAACCAAAGTTTTTCATCTTGAATGATTTCTTTGTCAAATTTAAAAAGCTGAACAATCAGAAAGCTTGTTTTAATCATTTAATATATATATATATATATGTATATGTATATATATGTATATGAATCAATTATCAAAATTGTTTCTGCAGCCCTAACATATCTTGATTTCTTGAATTAAAGAACTAACAGTATACCATATATATGTATATATATATACATATACTGCAGAAACATGTACTGTTTTTTAGCTCATATATAACACTGCAGCATTTAATCACAACTGGACATTTATCAGCTGTTTATCATTTATCATAGTGTGCAGCATAAAGCAGAGGTCACATGGTCATATGGTCACATGCTGTCTGTGTTTGTCAGAGTCATAATTCATCTCTGGCTGCATTGGTTTAGAAATGGGAGCACCTGCAGGGTCCTGCTTCCACCTTTGTGGTTTGAATAATTCTGCAGTCTGTGTGTGTGTGTGTGTGGGTGTGGGTGTGGGTGTGTGTCAGTATTTGTATTATAAGTGGGTCATGCTGGAGTATTGACTCACTGGTGGTCAGGATGTCAAATTAATTAACCATAATGGTTGTTTGAAATTGCTCTAATAAACCTCCATGTGAGTCTTTTAATATGACATTTCTTTTTTTTTTTTTTAGTTTTGGTTCAATTTCATACCGAAATGATTGCTTGTCCTTGACGTTGAGGATTTAAAATTTTAGGATGTGAATTTAGTCCATTAACATTGAGCATGCTGAATATATATTCCTATTTGAATATTTTAAATCTTGAAAATGTGAAGCCCTATTTATATCACTTTTAAAATACACATGAACATTAGGTATTAAACATTTTTTGACTAGTAGAATTCAGAGGGAAAATATCCAGAAATATAATGGCTTTTAAAAATTCAAATTTGTTCACTGTTGTCACCTTTATTATTATGATGATGATGATGATCATCATCATCATAACCACCAGTCTGTATTTCCTTCCTCAGGCTTTGAGCCAAATCAACATCACTGCCTTTCAGCGGCTGTTTTTGATCTTCACATCAAGCCTGACTGATCATCACCATCATCTCATTTAGACCTTCACATCGCAACAATGTCGCTCTTCATCTTAACACGCGTTATACCAGTTCCACGCCCCCTTACAGTAGCTGACAATACATGGGCTTCCAAATGTAGGTCAATTCAAAATCCACTCCCCTAGGTGAGGAGGAGGAAAGAAAAAACACACACATGACGTGACAGGAGGTCAGCTCTTTATTCGGCTGCTCTTACCTTCCACCACACCACAAAGAAACGGACTCGTCTTCTCCATCCTCTTCTCTTCGCTTCCAGACGTCTCCTAAAAGAGCGAAGGAGGACGAGATGCTCTCCCCGTCCGATAGCTTATATACCGGCTATAGTCTTCATGATGCCGCCTCCCCCTTCTCTCCTTCTTTCTCTGTCTCCCTCTCTCTTCCACTCCTTCTCCGGAGTTCTCGTGCTGCGTTCAGGTGCTCACCAGAAAATCCGCAAATATTCACATGATTTAACATAATTAAGGGGCGTAAAATTCATCTTTTACGAGTTTGATTGAATTATGCAGAGGTGGAAAGAGTACTGAAATATTCTACTCGGGTAAAAGTACCACTGTTGTGATAACATTTTACTTTAGTAAAAGTACTGCTCGAAAAAATTTACTCAAGTTTTTTTAATTTTCTCAAAAAATTAAAAAGTAGCTTGTTTAACATTTACTTAAAAAAGTTAGTTACTTTAATAACAAGGTTGGGGTTCTTTTTTGTGTCGTGCAAAAATGACAAGGGGAAATCTCACATTAATTGTTTTTAATTAAAGGCAAACCTTTACAAATTAAAGTGCTGACAAAATAAAAATATGTAAACACACAATGTATCAGTCAAAATGGGTCAAAGGTCACAAATACTCTGGGACCATAATTAGCATGTATTCACCTGTCCTCATCATTCATTCATCTGTCCTCATCATTCATTAACCTGTCCTCATTATTCATTAACATGTCCTCATCATACTGCCAAAGCTTGATTTATTTTTTTTTTTTTTTAATTCAGGGACCTTTTTTTTTACTCAGTAACGAAATGTACACCGCTTCCAAAAAACATACTTAAAGTAAACTTTAATATACAGTTTTACAGTAACGTGAGTAAATGTAATTCATTATTTTCGACTTACAGTATGTGTGTGAATCCTCTGTTGTACAGAGTTTGTTTGCAAATATTTATTTTCTCTACATGCAGCTATTAATAAAAATTTTACTGCTGTAAGTTTTTATTATAGGAGCAGTGATAAGCAATAACATTTTCATAATGTTTTTTTTTCTTTTTTGGCATTCTAGGAAAACAGAAGAACATGCATAGGTAAGTAGGGGAATGCTTACATTGCCTTATTTATAAAGGTACTGTACATATTCACCTCCAATGTACTATGTACAATGTACTGTATATCTATTTATATAGAGGCCTATTTTCACCATACTTACATACTGTTTTTCTCTTGATAAATGCACTTTAAAGTCAGTTTTCCACTCTGCATTAGAGTATCAGCCCTTTTGTAATCACTGTAGGTGCACAGGTTGTTCATTCAGCTTTTTGTTTACATGGAATTTTATTCTGTTTTTAACATATGCCACTACTGTAGATTAATGGTGATAGAGCATTGCAGCAGCTAGCAATTGTTGCCTTTTTTATTTGTATTATTATTATTATTATTGGCTGGTGACTGTTAATTTTAATTTATCTGTCAATTATTACATATTCAAAATCCATCTCAGTCTTTTTCCTAGTGTCCATGAAGGCAACATCTGCCTCTGCTTTCAGTGTCCTGCAGCACAGGCGCACAGGCTCCTTCTAGTGGAGAAGACCAAGGTGTGTGAGTCATGGATGAAATACAAGATCTCTCTCTCTCTCTCTCTCTCTCTCTCTCTCTCTCTCTCTCTCTCTCTCTCTCTCTCCCTCCCTCCCTCCCTCTCTCTCCCTCTCTCCCTCCCTCCCTCCCTCCCTCTCTCTCTCTCACACACACACACACAGAGCATCTTTACAAAAGAGTCATGATGTTGTTGCAAAATATCAGAAGACTACACTGTCAGGATTATAAACAAACTGACCTAATTTCTGCCCCTTTTTTATAATTCATTCATGCATTCATATATATTTGATGTTGTATTCATTTGTATTAATAAAAATATAATCCCACTAATAATATTCCTTATATTATACATTGCTAATGACTGTCTGGTTGTGACTGCTGTATAATATAATGGACAACTGCATGAATGTGAGTGTGAGCACCCCTTGCTGGTATTGAATTCAATTACACCACACAGTGCCACACCGGAGGGTGAAGTAATTTTAGGTCTTGTTCCTAGTTTTATTGGACAGTGCCTTTTTTTTCTTTGTGTGTGAGCTAATTTGGGTCTGACCAGAAAAGCCAACAATAAATTATACCAAGATTTGTTCTGTTTGTTTATCTGAAAATGTCCACACACAAAAAAACCTAAACAAATAATTATACTGTATGGTCATTATATTTTTGACACAGGGGACTGAGGTTTGACTTCTGTTTCAGTCATCTAGTGGGTCCCTTCAGGTTCTTCAGACTATAGGCCTGAATATGAGTGTAATCGCAGCTCAGAGAGGAATAGTGGTCAACAAGGTCCGTGAGGTGAGGAGCCAGGTGAAACTTGATGAGAAGTGAACTACTGTTGTTGAAATTGAAATAAAACACCCCAAATAGAGAGCAGTTTGTCACTGTTGACACTCAGTGAGATAAGGGAAATGCCAAATTCTGCATTCATGAGAACTGCATGCATCTGACTGAAGTAGAGCCCATCGGACATCGACATCCTCATGGTTTTTAAGGCAAGCTACTGCTGTAAAGCAATACTTTTTGGGATTCAAGAACAATTTAGACAACAGATGTAATATGTGCTAGCCTGTATTATTGTTGCCATAATGTGATTGTTAAGTTATTGTAGACACTTTATTTACACTTATGGTGGGTTGGGTCTGTCTTGGCAGTGAGAGACTCCCCTTTTTTTTACTGAGCAGTCACAGCAGCTGAGCAGTGACCGTCATCAAACACTACTCAGTCGCCAAACGAGTAGCACTCAGACTGTGGTATGGTCCTATATTGTTGAGTAAGGAGAGGTTAAAAGGATACAGGTGAGTAAAATTAATAATTTACAGTGTTTTTTTAATGAACTGGCATGTCTACACACCTAATGTGAGTGGAAATAGATGAAGAGAATAATTATTAAAATTTTGAAAACAATTTTAACAGGTTTATACCATGGATTACGGACCAACCATCTTTTTGCTCACAGGTTAGTGTCTCTTGTTTATTTTGGGTGTCTTATATAAAGTAGTTTTACATTGGGACAAATACAAAAATGTGCCAGAGTAAATGAAGGCTAAGCTGTGAGCAGGTCTAAAAAGGCCAGAAGGCAGAAAAAGGCAGGGGGTACGTATAGAGGAGTTAGGTATGCAGAATGGCAAGTTGAGCAGGCAAACAAGAGGTGATCTTCACTCAAGGAAATGAATTTTTCTCAAAAAAACAAACCATAAACAAATACCATTTAATTATCCTGTATTATGATATTCTCATATCTGGCCATTCTGTTCCTGGTAAATTAAAAAAGCAAATGTAAAGACTTTAACCTCAGTCTGCGGTCATGTTTCACTAATTAGTGACTTAACAACTCAGTCAGTGACACAACAGAAGTGTTGTGGAGCAGGGTTAAATATTTGACTATGAATAAATTAGAACTTTGTAGAGGTACATATTGATTAATTTGGCCTCAACGTCTAAAATATTTCTATTCCAAGAAAGTTTCTGATGTCACTGAACCTCTGACATAAAATTATCTTTCTGAATATGCCTGTACTTGTTTCTTTGTAGGAGCACTTGTAAGTGTTGCCCAAACTCATCAGTACCACTTTGTCAGCATGCCACTGAACTGGACTGAAGCTCAGCACTTCTGTAGAGAGGCCTTCACTGACCTGGCTACCATAGAAAACACTGCTAATGTTACTGCTGTTCTCACCACCACATCAAGTTACTCAGGCAAGTTCTCAATACTGGTATTGGAAATGCTTTTCATTCAGTCCTTGTGGCAATTTTACCAAAGAAACAGGATGTTGTAAAAAACAATTATTTAGTGTAATCTGTAGTGTAAAATAGCATTTTTTTTATTTTTATTTTTTTTTAACAGGCAAGGCTTGGATAGGTCTCTATGATGATTTGTTAAACAGCTGGAGATGGTCCCTAAATGACAGCATCTACGATGATCAAGGAGGACAACAGAACTGCACTGTATTATTTGGTGGCAGGGGTACATGGGGAAATATGCATTGCAGCCTCAGACGACCCTTCATATGCTACACTGGTGAGTTCAATAAGAGTGAGTTTTAAATAAGATTACTCATTAAAGGGCTCTCTTCTCAGTATTTACAGAAATGTTTTTCCACTTTCAAGTATTTTTTTATCTGGAATTACCAATATTATAGCCCATTATATGTTCTATATGTTCTGTTACTCATATGTCTGAATACATTGTTACTTTTCTGCATTCTTGTATATGTAGGAATGGTTGATGGCACACGTTTGTTTGTCAAGATTAACAGACAGTTGAATTGGACCGAAGCTCAGACATACTGCAGGCTGAACTATGTCGATCTAGCCAGGTACAGTATGCACTAATGGAGACGCCATGAAAACTGAAACAGCTACTTTAGTTTGGACTGCTTAGTTTATAAACGCAGGGTTATTTATTAGCACTGCTCGGCAGTTTAATTTAATTCACAACAACTGTTTACATATAGTACTGTCTCAGGGCACAGACAGTTTTTTATGTTTAATTTAATAATTCTGTGATCATTGACGTTTGGACTAGAACGATGTGACTGAGCAAATAAACAAACTGTTAATAACTCATACAACATGTGTATGTAATGCTCAAGCATGTCTTTGATAAACCTGGTGTAATAGACTTTTTCTACAGCGGATGTTTTTTGACATTAATTAGGAGGAGAAACACAGGTTTTAACAGTAACATTAATTAGGCTCCCACTCTACAAGTGACTGAGAAATGTGGTAACATATTATCCAATCTTTACACAATGACATAAAGTGCTGTATTATTAATCAGTAACAATGCATTTCAGTGGCTTTTGGTGTGTTTGTCATATTCTTATTAGTTGTTCTCATTTTGAATGTGTACTTTATATTCCACTGTTTGTTTTTCAGTGTACAGAATGAATCGGACAATGCCATCCTGACATATATTTCCTCTGGGGAGTCGGTGTGGATCGGTTTCCCCGGGGGAAAACTGTGGTCTGATGGGAGCACTTCTCTGTTCCGACACTGGGCATTTGGGGAACCAGACTCTGTTGGAGAAGAATGTATAACCACAACACTCCATGGCTCAGGAGAGTGGTCAGATGAAGATTGCTCCCTAAGTTTCCCTTTCATCTGTCATTCAACAAGTAATGAATGAATGCTTGAATGGCTAAATATTAAGTGCAGTATTTGATCTGACAAACTTTTGATGACACTGGTTTTTTATATATCTTGTATTTACATAATTAATTGAACTGAAATATAATAGGAATTTGGTCATTGTTGAGAATAGTAGCTTTTCTTAAGGATTTCAACCTAATGTATTTGTAATTATCATTCTATGCATTTTGTGTCCAATACAATAAGATCAATTTCTCTCAGTTGCAGACGGCTTCACATCAGTAGGACAAGATGAGACCAGTATTACTCTGTTGTGGAATACGCTGAACAATGTCAGTTTTATTCTCCAGTTTAATGGTACAGAGATAAATATCACTGCACCAGATGGAGACGGACCAGTGGCTTACACAGTCTCATCTCTCACTGCTGGAACTAAGTACACATTCACTCTCTTCTCTGTGTTTGAGAGCGTCAGAAGCAGTGGAGTAAGCGTCACTGCAGTCACTGGTGAGATATTTCAGGTTTTTCCAAGTGTTTTACAAATTCATGTGACGTCAACACTTCTGTTCCCCTTACTATTATTAGTTACATTTGTTAGTTAGTTAGTTTGTTGAAATTCATGTTCACAGGTCTGTACAGGTATGCCACATTTAAAACACATTACAACATTTAGAACATCACACGACAAAAAACAAGTGGAAAAGCTGGTTGTATATGGTTTTACTTCCTATTAGTATTTGTTTGAAACTGCTATAGCAGAGGAGATCAGGCTGTTTTTGAAACCTGCCTTGTTGCATGTTTGTGTTCTGTATCTGTGTCCGGAGGGAAGGATTGTGAAATAGCAGTGTAGTGGGTGGGTGTGGTCTTGTGATATTGTGTCTCAGTAAAGCAGTATAGGCTGAATAATGCTTTTGTATAGCAATAGGAGATGAGGCCTTTTAGTTTGCAGTCTCTGGTTGCTTAATTTTTTTAATGTCCGTCGTGTGTGTGTGTGTGTGTCAAATTTAAGGTTATCTATTATGAGTCCAAGGTATTTAAAATTGTCAACTACCTCGGCAGTTCAATTATTTATGATAGAGGGTTGAAAATATTCCTTGCCAAGGACCATTTCCTTTATTTTACTGACGCTGAGGTGAAGCTCGTGGACTGCTGTGTTTTGATGAACTGACTTTGTGGCTCTTTGTTGTGTCACAGCTCCTCCAAACACAGACCGCTTCAGATCAACAGGACAAGATGAGACCAGTATTACTCTGCAGTGGAATAACGTGAACAACACCATCAGCTTTGTTCTCCAGTTTAATGGTGAAGAGATAAACATCAAAGCACAAGAGAGAGAAGGACCAGTGACTTACACAGTCTCAAATCTAACCGCTGGAACTACATACACATTCAATCTCTTCTCTGTATTTGACAATGTCAGAAGCAGTGGAGTAAACGTCACTGCAGTCACTGGTGAGATGTTTCTCTTTTTCATTAATGTGACCTTGATATTTTTCTTTATTCACTCCTATATTATACATATAAAAATATGTGTGTGTGTGTTCCTCACAACATAAATTCACCTGAATGTGTTTCTTTCTGTACATTCCAAAAGCTACAGGAAAAGGGCCTTGTAAGTATATTTATTTTTTCATATATTAGATTGTCCTCAGTAATATTGTAATATTTCCTCATTTGGAAACTTGGGTGTTTACTTAATTAAATAATAAATACCATATTCACATATTCACAAATGTTTATTTTCTAATAAAATTGTGTATAGAAATGTTTCAGGTATTTTTCATTAATTGTTAAACAACTTTCTCATAGCAGTAAAGAGACTTGGATTTAAGTGCAGTATTTTTATATTTCAATTGTTGATTGTGTTGTATTTGTTACTTTAGTGTTTTTGATAACATGTTATATATTTACATCACCAGATCACATTGTTGGACTGAACTTGAAATTAAAGTCACTTGTTAAGCTGTCAGACTCAGACATAGAGAGTGCATTGTTAGAGGTGAGATGCTGCTCAGTCTTTGTCAATATCATGCAATTCCATTCTCTTTGAATTCAGATAATAATGTGTGTTTGTGTGTGTTTTGTGTGTGTAGCTCGTCAGTCTTTATGGACTGCCACCACAGGTATTGTCCGTGAAGGTTAAGTATGTGAAGCCATGAGACCAGTGGAGGAAAGTCGAGATGGAGAATGGTACCATACCTTTTTCAATGTGATTTAGACAAATTATAGTCATTTTAATTTTTAAATTATCGGCAGCCTGTGGCCGAGCGGAAAGGAATTGGGTTTGTAAAGGTTTAAGAAATCTACTTTATTCAGTGTACATGTGTTAGTGTATCATTTTTAAGATACTTAAGATCGCATTCAAGTTTTATATTTTAAACTGTTTCCTTTTTACTTTAAAAGAAATTACTCACCTCGCCTCATATTTTTTATAGACAAAATATCCCTGCTTAGAAAGAAGCTATAGTGTGTGTATTTCTTCTTAATGTATGTGAATGTTTTGAATGCACTTTGTTCCGATCCAGCTGAAATAAAGGAAAGGTAATGGGACAATTGTGCCTAAGCTTTATTCATGTACTTCCTTGTCACTCAACACATTTCAAAGCACTGCAAAATACTATTGTGCAGCACAAAGCTGTGCAGTTCAAATCCAGCATAGGTACAACTTAAGAGGTAAGACTCCTCCCACCCTGGAACAACAGGGAAGTTATAATGCCCTGGAGGCAGAAAATCCCAGAGGGAGTGGTGACAGCGAAGCGAGGAGTACGTTGGCTGTGTCCCGACTTTTGTTTTCACTATCTCAGAGGTCAAGTTTCACGCAGATCCACAAGGTAACATCAAGGAAGGTATTGTTTGATTGAACTAAATAATAATTTTACTGAGGTTTCTGCTTTTTCATGTGTCATTCAGGCTTAATAGGATATAAGGAAGGGTGATTTTTGAAGGTGCTGGAGTGGGAGAAAGGTATATTTACAAGTGGAAAAAGTGGAATTTGTTTTCTTATGGAAGCACTTTATCTGTTTCTGAGAGTGAGTGAAACGCTGGTTCACGGGAATGTAGCTGGACTTTGTCCACTGGGCAGCAGTGATTTGTTTAAAGTTAATGATAAGGAAATGCAAGTTGATAGTCATTGCTGTAAAAAAAAGGACAAGTAAAAGTCTAAAGGACAGAAATTGTGGCTTGTACCGTACTTTTTTCCAATGTGTCACAATGTTAACTATGAATTTCTTGTCAGTCATGTAATACATTTATCTTTTTTTTAATTTCTCAGTTCATGGCTGCCTCCAGCATTTTCCTGTCAGACGTGCAGTTTCAGTGTTCTGTCTGTCGGGATGTATTCTCAGAGCCAGTCTCCATCCCCTGCGGTCACAGCTTCTGCTTCACCTGTATCACATCACACTGGGACAACAGTGATGTCATCAGCTGTCCAAAATGCCAGACAGTGTTTGAGGGTTGCCCAGAGCTTTGTGAAAACTATTTTGCCAAGGAAATGTCTGAACAGATTCGAGCAAGGAGGCAAAATGGTATCATGTCATTGGTTGGAAAGACCATATATTGTGATGTGTGTGTTGAGAGGATAACAAAGGCCTTGAAGTCCTGTCTTGTTTGTTTGACCTCATACTGTGAGAGTCACCTTGAACCTCATCTGAGAGTTCCTACCTTGAAGATTCACAAGCTGATAGAGCCTGTTGCAATGCTTGAGAACAGGATGTGTGAAAGGCATCTGCGGCTGCTGGAGCTGTATTGCAGGAATGACCAGAGGCCTGTGTGTGTGTTGTGCACTGAGACTGACCACCGCGGTCATGATACTGTCCCAGTGGAGCAAGAGAGTCGGGATAAGAAGGTGAGATCTTGAAAACCTCATCATCCTTTTACTCCAGTCTTTGGACTGTGCTTACAGTTATGGTTTTGGTTCCTTGTTGTCTTGTTGTCAGGCTCAGATAATAAGCATTGAGGGTGATGTTCAGCAGATGATCCATGACAGACGACAGAAAGTAGAGGAGATCCAACACTCTGTTGAGCTGAGCAAAGTGAGTTGATATCAGTTTAACAGAAAGTAGACTAACCTGGGGAATTGTAGCAGCTGTTAAAATAGCATATGCACTGAATCTCATGTTTTGACTTCCTCTCATACATTGTCCAGGAAAACACAAAGCAAGACATTAGAGAAAGCATGGAGATCTTCTCAGCTTTGGTTCGCTGCATGGAGAGAAGCAAGGCTGAACTTGTGGACGTGATCCAGAGAAAGCAGACAGCAGCAGAACAGAGGGCAGCAAGGCTCATTGCAGAGCTGGAGCTGGAAATAGCTGAGCTGGAGAAGAAGGGAAGTGAGATGGAGGAGCTCTTTCACTCAGAGGACCACCTCCATCTTCTACAGGTCAGGAGTCACAGTCAGATGAATTATCATTGGCAGTCTGATTAAACATTTGGAGATTTTTTTTTTACCAGTATAATTCAATTCTGACAATTTCCATACTGTCATATTTTAACCTGTTGTCTTGCTTTACTTGCCTCCATCTGTCTTCACATTAAACAAATCTTTTCATGTGTGCAACATGGGAATATGTCCAGGCGACATGAAATCTAAGACATAGTTACACTGATCAACATTGTGGGAACTCATTTGACAGTCGTTTGAATGTATGTATTTATTTTTAAATGTTACACACCACAGTTTTAAAGACATTTCTCTCTTTTGTGACTGTCTGTGTCAGAGGTTTCCAGCTCTGAGTTTTCTTCCATCTGCAAAGGCCTGCTCTGACATCATTGTCCATCCTCACACATGTTTGGGGATCGTAAGGAGAACAGTAGCCGAAACTGAAAAGCAGCTTCAGTCAGCTTTGAAAAAGCTCTCCATTCAAGGTCACCTTCTCGAGAAATCCATCATTGCTCTGCACCAGAGTAGTGACTGTCACAATTTTAATACATGGATGTTGTTTGTCTAGTTTTGGCTCATATAGTCTCATTAACTTACAGAGCATGAGAAGATACAGCAGTACGCAGGTACAGGTCAACTTCTTAAAAATCACAGTTTTTATATAATAAAGGCTGCCTTAATGGGTGGGCACTGAGAAAATTATGTAAAATGTTTCACCAGGAGAAACCTGGAAATGTGACATATTAGCAGTTAGCAATTGAAAAAAAAGGTTTAGTCGATACTGACAGATACCGATTCCCATCCCTAATTATCAGTAATTTTAAATAATAAAATCAACACATTTTTAGAGCATTACAAAGTTTAAGTTTTAAACTGTGTTTGTCTACCAGCTGATGTTCATCTGGACCCGAGGACTGCTAACCCTTGGCTGGTACTATCAGAGGATGGTAGACAAGTCTGGGATGGAGACGTTGAACAGAGTTTGGTGGACATACCAGAACGTTTTGACACAGCACCATGTGTCCTTGGCACCCAGGTAAATAAAGGCAGGGTTTTTGTAAGCTTACTGCAATGTTTGTGTGTCACTTACAAACATATATGCTCTTGCTGTGCAGGGTTTTACCACTGGGAGGCACTATTGGGAGGTGGATGTGGGAAACAAGACAGCGTGGGACTTGGGTGTAGCTCAGGAGTCAGTGGACAGGAAAGGTGTTGTGACACTGAGCCCAGAGGACGGGTTTTGGACTGTTTGTCTGAGGAAGGGCGGTGAGTACCGGGCATGTGCAGGACAGGCCGAGCTGCTTGGTGTCCTTCAGAAGCCACAAGTTATTGGGGTGTTTCTGGACTACGACGATGGGACGGTGTCTTTCTTTGATGCAGAGGCTCATTCACACATCTTTTCCTTTACACAGTTTAATTTCACTGAGGCCGTTTTTCCCTTCTTTAACCCTGAAATGAGTGACAGCATCTCCAACCAATCCCCACTGACCATCCGTCCTGTTAGCGGAGTCAATGGAGGCTTGGATTTAGATGGCATTACAATATGATGTAAAACCTATATTTAGTGTATATTTTTATCGCAAAGTTTTTCTCTTGACAGCAGCCCCCTGTCGGTTTTCCTTCACAACTGTCACACAAATTGTTTTACGATAAATGATTATCTTCATTCAGAACAATAAATAATTTCACAGATGAAAACTGTTATTTTGGTGAATGTCAGTTATTTTCTCCTTTCATTCTGTTGCAATATACAGTATCAAAAATCAACATCACACAGCACATAGTCTTTTCAGATAATAACCCCTGGAAATAATAAATGTTCAACGTTATTACAGGCTACAAACTGAATTTGCACAACCTGTTGCTAATCAGATTAGCACAGAGACAAGATTAGCCTCAAGGCAGATGGAGCACTAAGACAGACTGTATTTTTATTTTTGAAACAAGCAATTATACACACTCCTGTGTATGGGTGAACATTCATGCACACACAAACACACACACATGGCAAGATATAATGTAACACTGGTAGTAATTGCTGAGCAAAGTTGAACAACAAAGACTGAGCTGAAAGGGGGCTGTGAGAATATAAGGGATAAGGGAGGATTAGGACTGATATCATCCGAGCACGGGGTGGAGACACATGTACAGAGATCAGGTTGAAGCAGGAACACATCACTTTAGTAGATGTAAACTACTTTGGATGGCCAGCAAACAAGGGTAAGTCAAATATTTAATTGATGTAGTTTTCAGTGTATGTTTATGATAGTGTAGTTATGTCCGACTATCCTTAAGATGTCATTAGAATTTAGATCACTTTTTCATGTCAGATACACACACTAATATGACAACCTTGAGCGTATACTGATGCTGATATCAGTTGGATGCAGTCATTTTAAACTATGATATGCACAAAAGTATTGTTACGAAACATGCAATATGACTCAGATAAAATACTGCTGCTGTTTTTCATTTACATTTATAGAATGTGCTTAGTGAATTGTAGGGTTTTTAGATCCTATCTTTACCTTATTTCTTTTTTTCTGATGTGCAATGATATTGACCAGTATCAGAGTGTGTTCATTAAGGTAGTGACTCTTTTCCCACCATGTTCTCAAAAACTGTATCAAATCATGGTCACAGGATTGAATCCTACTTTTCTTTTGATTCTTTGTTGCTCCTCCTATGAATCCACACTCACAGTTTTGTAACTTCACCTGGATGGAAGAGTGGAGCTTTTTGATAGGCTGAGTCAGACTGGAGAGGTGTGATGTCGCCCACAGTTGATGAGACAGCTGCAGACCTCCCAGTCCGAGATGTGGGACTAATGAGAGGGGGGCTCATGCCAGCTGTCCCAGGTTTGTTTAAAATCATACATGTGTGTACTTTATGAAAGAAATAATGTAATGTTCAATGAATTATCATTAAAGTCCATTGGTAAAAGGTCAAACAAATAATACAATTTGGGAGTAATTATAAGAAAGACAAAATGAACGTTATTGGGTCACTTGATTCTATTGACAGTGTGTGGTCTAAATGTATTTATCTGCTTTCAATCGTTAGTTAGAATCTTCCAAATCCTTAGATCATGGTAGTGGTAATCAACATACTAATGCAAACATTTTAGAGTAGAGACTTGAAGTTTCTCTACAAAAAACATTGAAATTTAAAATTACAATTATCTTGTCACTTTTAGTCAGTATTCAGACTTAAGAATTAATGCAGAGAGTGCAGGTGAGGATTGACTCAGTAGAAAGTATGTTAATTTACATTTGTGTATCCAAATACAAGTTTTGTAAATGTTCTGTTCCTCCTGTCATTTTCCTCAGATACTCTACGTGATGGGAAGCCATCGAAGAAACATCATATAATAAAGGTGAAAGGTAAAACCACCTAACACAACTCATTCTGTCAGCTCTCAACCAGATATTAAGACCTTCAATGGTTGAAATCAAAAGTATTTTTCTTTGATAAAAATGTATTTAAACTGTTGTTTTCACATCATTCATCTTTGCTGTGTTTTTCCCTTTTCTTTCAAACAGATCCTCAGCGCCTGTTTCGTTTTCCCAGAGAGCACCTTGAGGACCTGTGTCTGCGACTGCAGGAGGAGAACAGTGTGCTCAGGCAACATGCACGTGCACAGGAGCAGAGGCTACGCAGGTAACTCACATTAAAACATAAACATTAACACATGCCATCATGAGTTAAGACCTGTCCACCTTTTACCCTATGTAAACTGGGATTTGCACCAGCGCCCCCCACGACCTTTGAAAGATAAAGTGGTAGAAGACGGATGGATGGATAATGAATGTAGTCAACAGCAGACATCTGGGCCAAAATGTTTGCGTCCATGGCATGTTAGTTGTAAGATATATGTAATGAAGATGAGTGACTGATGTGCTTCCTCCTTTGTGTTCAGAATGTCCACCAGACTTATGCGCCATCGTCAGGCCCATTCAGGGTCAGGTGGCGTGAAGGAGAGGGACATGGAGGACACCGTACAGGAGCTGGAAGCACGCGTATCTATGCTGGAGAGCCAGAAGGAGGTGCTACAGAACAAACTTAGCCTGGCCAAGCAGAACATAATGGACCTGGGGAGACGTACACCATACAAGATCAGCAAAGGTGTGCCAACGTAGACTTCTCCCATCCCGAACTTCACATTCACAGTTCAACATACTTTACTGACGTCTCAAGTTATAGAATTGTCTGCGAGTACATTTTGTGAATTTGTCTTCACAGCACTGCTAGAAAGCTCTGAAATCACTAACAAACCAATATTAGCTACATGCCTTCACTTGAGCTGGGTCAAATCAGTGTTCCGTTTTTATAAAACAGGTTTTATGGTCTTTTAAATATAAATTGTAATGTTGTTTTGTGTTGTATAATGACTGTTTTCTTTCTGTGTGTGATTGTGCCTTATAACTGTCTATTGTTTACCTGTGGAATAGACTGTTTGTTGTGCAGAATACTAACAGATCGTGCAATGTAACTATTTCTATTTCCGTAATTTGTTCACAGGAGAAGGCTGACTTTAAAGACCCGAGAGATTGTTTGTTTTTTCATTACATCTTTTAATTTATATACTGTATTTACTGCATATACATGGAAAACTAGATACTGTGTACCGAATACTACTGTTTACTTTAACTTCCATCTGTGAACTTCCTCCCCTCCCATTTTGTTAGCAGGTAAAAGTATGGAAGTGGAGGGCACAGTTAGGAGAGCAGCCCAGACGGCCCCGTCCCGCTACGGTCCCATGCTAGAAGACAACAGGGTAGAGATGGAGGGATTGTAAGTATCTGTAATTGTTTTACCTCTGATTAATGAAGAAAACCTAGTGATCACTCTCTCCACCGCTTCCATCTTGATGTCACCACCTCTCGGTTCCAGCAGGTCCTGTGTGACAGAGCCGGTGAGGGTGACGGAGTTTGAGGTGACTGCCCTGGCCCTCAGAGACACACTGAGAGAGAAAGAGAAGGAGGTGGAGGGAACCATGAGGGAGATGAGGAAGCAGCAGTCCGATAGGCACAGGTAGAGAAACTACCACTAATGTTTCTGCAAGTACTAGATCTGTACTAGATAGTAAAATATGTGACAGTATAGACCATTATACTGGTTGTAGTTCTACAGCTACTGCTTCAGCTTGCAACTTTGTCAATTAAAAAATGGCTTCTTTTTTCCCCATCAGAATAACTATCAGAGAGAATGTGGATCTGATTCATCTACAAAAGGAACTTTCAAACAAGAACACTGCGCTGAGAGTTACACAGATGAAGTTAGACAACCTGGAAAAAGTAAGACAGCTATCAACTGTTTGTTCGTCCTTTATCAATTTGGTGTTCACAAATCTGTCTTTCTTTCTTTTTTTCTTTCTTTCTTTCTTTAAAGGCATTTGAGAATCAGCTTGAAGAGGTGAAACTGGACAGAAACAACACTCAATACATATATTTGGGACTCATGGATTTGTTGCTGGTCATTTATTTTTTTTAAGACTGTCATCATTTTACTGCAGAGTCAGGGGTCACTGAGGGAAAGTCTAGGAGCTCTGCTGGAGAAAGTGGAGGAGCTGACAGAACAGCTGAAGCAGGAGAAACAGAGAGCGCTGGCACTACAGGATCAGCTCACCACTGCCTCCATGTCTATGAAGAACCTGGACAAGGTACTGCATTTGTACCTGCATGACAAGACCTCAGACATGTCATCATAAAAGACCATAGATCAATTAGTACCTTCAGATTAAATGTTTTTTTTCTTCCAGCTACAGGAGAGGATATCAGACCTGGAGACCGAGCGGGACATGATAAAAGAAAACTATGACTCTCTACTAGAGAAGTAAGTATGAGATAAGTTAGGAGACCTTATTATAATTGAGAATTTCCAATGAAAGGATGCAAATATGTATCTGATAAAAAAAATAGATATATAAAGTGTTTATTTGAGTTACTGTTGTCTTTTGATTGTTTCAAATCAGTCTAGTAACCAGAGAACCAGAGAACTGGATATTTTAAATATTTTTTTAAACTTTGAAAATCATCCCCAGTAGCTTAAATCACAGTCTACATTGTAAACCTATGTGTATGTACATGCCTGTTCTCTCTTCTAGTACTTTCTCTGCCCAAATCAGCCATGATAACTGTGTGGAAAAACGTAGTGTCGTGGACCAGAAGAGTCAGGATGGGAGGCTGGAGGAAATCCTGCAGACAGAGAGGGAGAAGAGAGGCAGACTGGAGCTGGAGAAAGAAAAACTGAGACAAGAGAAGGAGATGATAGAAGAGCAAAGAGACCACGAAAGAGGTCTTGAGCCTTATACATACAATTTGACAACACCTGAACACCCAGAAAATTCACTCTAGGGAAACTTTGGAAAAAAATAACTATATGATCCCGCAGTATCACATCTATATAATTTTGTATCTTGTGTTGTTTTCTTTAGAGTTGTCTGAGATGATGCGTGTCAAACAAGAGCAACTAGAACGAGAAGTTCTCCAGCACAGAGAGCAAGTCTCTGCTCTGCAGGGCCGACTGGACTCTGTCACTAAGGTAAGAAATGATGAACTAAATAATATACTCCCTAACAGCTGTTACACACACATCTGCCACTGTTTTCTGTATGTTATCTTGGCTTTTGGTGTATTTCCTGACACAGTTTACCTCTCTTCTAGGGGTTTGACATGAGTGTTGAGGAGCTCAGTGAAACTCTTTTACAGATCAAGGTTTGTAATCTTGTGCCTCACTACATTCAAAGCATGAATAAATACTATTTAAACATTGTGCCATTGTCTCTTTCAAATCACAGGTGTTTAGGATGCAGCAGGAGAGCAGTGAGGGTCTACGATTCCTATGTTCTGATGGGAAGGTGGAAGATTTGCCCCATGAGCTGGTAAACATCCAGGCAACACTTGCTGAGACTGTGCTGGAGTTACAGAAAACTAGAAACCTTCTACTGGTGGAGCACCAAATCTGTAAAGACCTGAAGGTATATGCACATCTAATTTAAACACATTTCAATCTGGATTTAGAAAGATAGTGTGTAAATAGTTGTTGTGATAACACTATTCTCACTATTCACCATTCTCTCGCCAAAGGAAGAGCTAAACACAGTCAGTCAGAGGATGGAGAGAGAGAGGGAGCAGAGCAGGATGATGATGGCAGAGAAAGACAAGCTCTTATCAAAAAGAGTTCTTCAGATCAACACATTGCAAGGTATGAACAACAGTAGTATCCTGGATTATTCTTAGAGCATCACATGGGGATCTGGATCAATCCCAGCTGACACTGACACAGGGCCAACATGCAGAGACACACAACCATTCATACTCACATCCACACCCTTACATATTCATAAAACAATAAAGAGAAGAATAAAATTTGTTTGAAAAACACAACTGGGTATTTCTCATTAGTGAAAGAGTTGTTTTGTTGTCTTTGTGCTCAAAAGCCCAGTTGAAAGAGTTAGCTTACAGCCCCAGAAACTACAAATGGTCCATTCCAGTGCAGTACACCTGGCCAGCTGGGGATCAGGAGGTGGTACAGCCCATTGAAGATGACATGTCTTTTTCTCAGCTGAGAGCCGGCGAGTCACTGCTGGAGATCCACCTTAAGGTGAAAACTTAGTCCTTGTACCTGAACCAGATTTTGATTTTATCCTGAATATTTATACCTGCTGCTTTTGCATCTCAGGCTGCCACCTTCACTCCAGCAGGACTTCGGGTCATGAGCAGAATTGGTGCAGGAGTGGACACTGCAAGTGAAGACTTTGTGACCTTTTGCACCTACAGCCTCTTGGACTTTGAGATGCACTCCACCCCACTTGTGTCGGGCAGTCAGCCCAACTATGGCTTCACATCCCGCTATGCTCTAACAGCCCGTGATCTGGGTAGACTGGGAGGTCAAGGCTCAAGGGTCAGAGTGGAGCTCCACCAGGCATTAGGAGGGGTCAACTTTGTGACACATGGAAGTGGGCAGATGTCTCTCATGAGTGCCATAGAGAGAAGAGGCCAGCGTGTCAATGGACGTGTCAAAATCACAGGTAAGAGCTTTTGGACAATTAAACAATAATACAAAAAATAAAGGAAATTAGCTCTTATAAAATGTGCCTGTCCTCCTCTGTTTCTCTTTTCAAGGACCAGAAGCTGAAAGTATTGGTGTTGTGGATTTTTGGGTACGTCTCTTCCCTCCTGCTGAGCCCATGGACACTGCAGTAGAGAAACCAGCTGAAAGGAGAACAGCAGTACATAGAGGTCCTCCTCAAATCCCTCACGGCTGGCAAGACACAGGTTTTGAAGTAAGACAGAGACAGGAGGTTCTTAACAAATAAATATACTCTTTTTTCACTTAAGCCCAACTGTATCTTGCAATAGAAGTAACTTGTTGTCCTCTGTTTATGACTTTTTTTTTTTTAACTATGACAGGAGTTGCTGGACTACGGTGGTGGAATCCCCAATGAGTTGGTGGTTATGTTGGAGCGTTGTGTGGGCCTCAGCACACGCTGGCCAGGTCTCCTTCCTGATGGCTACCTGACTTACAGGTTCTACGACCTGCCACCTCATGTCTCTAAAATAGTCCAGTGCACCGCAGACCCAGTGTTCTATGATACCACCAGCTACCCACTGGCAGTATCAGCTGATGTGTTGCACTACTTAAGGTATGGTGGAGAAATTTGATGGCTGCTGTCTCGCTTTACTAGTGCAGTGTTACGGTTGCCTCCATCTGCCTTGACATAAAACAAATGACTTCCTTTGTGCTGCACAAGAATGTCACTGGGCAACATGAGATTTATTTTAGAGTCTTGTGGAGCACTGTGAGAACACATTTGACAATGATTTAAATGTCACAGACATTTTATTTAAAAGTTTATATTTAAAAGTCACACACTACAGCTTTAATTCTTATAATGTCACTATTTATTATAATGCTGTATAATGCACTTCTGTCCAGGTCCAGTAGTCTTTGGGTGTATGTGTTTGATGACAGCGATGACCAGATGCAACCAGCTTATCTGGCCAAGACCCCAATCCCACTGCGAGCCTTGGCTACAGGCAGGGAGATCAGAGGTGAGGCAGAGAGCACAATAGAATAACCATGTATCACAAAATGATTGCAGTGTCCATATATAAATCCTTCCCAGAAGAATACAGATTGAAACTTGTTTTCATTCACATGTGATAAATGGAACTGATGCTTTAGAGGAGAAAAATGTCGAAAGAGTCAGAGGAGCTGGTCTTAACCATTTGTCTCTCTGTCCTGCCAGGTGACTATGTTCTGAGGGATCCAGCTGGTGGACCTCGGGGTACCATCAGAGTCATGATAAAATGGAAGTACCCTTTCCACCCGCTGGTGAACGACACGCTGGGTAGACAAGGAAGACAGGACAGACCAATGGAAAATGCTGACAGGGAGGAGAGGAGGAAACAGGAGGCTGAGGTGTCGCAGAAGCCCATAGCCAAGCCCAGAGTAAAGGTTAATCTGGTGCATGTGTTCTAACCCTTCCCATAATAACAAACATATCTTTGAGATGTGTCAAGTTTATTGACATTCTGGGTGACAAAGTCCTCAAAAATAATGTGTAAAATTTTATTAAATGTTTAAATGTCATTTGTTTAAAACCTCAGTTCATCTCAACTCCAGATTTTCTCTGCCTTTACCACAGATTCAATCAAGAGAAACCAAAGCAGTGCAAGAAGTAAGCTTCAAACCACCTTACAAGCTGTTTATTCATGTTTTTTAATATGATAGTTTTGTTTACTAATACATTAATCTCTTAACAGCTCCAGCCTCCATCTGTAAAACAGAAAATATCACACAACAAACAAGCAGAGCAAAACAAGTATGTCAGGTCTACAGACAGGAAGACATCCACAAAGAGATCAGCTGACCTAGACCAAGGCAAATTCCATGTGACACCTGAGCCACTGACCACACCCTCACATTCACCTGATCAGGAGTAAGTTGTTTTTTGTTTGTTTTTTTGTTTTTTTTAATCCATACTTTTTTCTTGTTACTGTGCTACTGTTGTAGTAGTGTAGAGAGTTACTTTAAGGAAGATTAATAAGCAAATTTACTTTTGTGACAAAACAGATTTGAAAAGAGCATATTTTTGTAACTGAACTTATATATAATAATATTCAAGAAAACAAATGTGTAATCTTATTTAAGCACTTCAGAGGGAATGTCTCCTAGACAATCACCAGCCATGTTGTCAAGAGGAAGCTCTGCCGGGACTCAGGTATGGAGGAATTTGGGAACATGGGAAAAGAGAGTAAATGTCACCTGAAATATTACTGTTGAGAAAAACTAGAAATGAAAAGACACCTTTTCATTTCTTCCCAGGAACTACTCTCTGTAGACCAGGAATCAGTGGATGAAGAGGAGGAGGAAGAGAGAAGAAGTGAGCATGATAACAATTCACATCCATACAACAGGAGTCTGAACACCTGAGTTTCTCCTGGGAATTTCAAACCCGATTCCACCAGTTTTGTAAAAACATTATACTTTGTACAAATGATTCATAGAACACACTTTTTTTTAACCATACAGCAACTGCAGAAGACACTGAAGCCAATGATTCTTCAGAGACAAGTACCTCACAAAGTGACATCGTCATCATTTCACCTAAACTGAAAATGAGAAAGGTACAAGAAACTGAAGAAAATTTAAATGTGTACATCTTTTTAATCTAGCACCAGTTTGACTTTTCATCTCAAACTGAGTGGACAAAAGTTCTGCCATATATAGATAAATAAATAAATAAATATAGATTTATAAAATAGTGTTTCATCCACTTCAGATAAAAAAAATGACTTTTGCTGCATTTCAGAGAGACAAGCTGAGAGTCGAGATTCTGTCCTTGGCGTTTGAACCGTCATCACGTGTGGCCCTGGACAAATCGGTGCAGCAAGTGTACGTGGAATATCGGTTGCTGGGTGTTGCCATGGAGACAACAGAAACACCAGTGTCCCTCCGCAAACCCACAAAGGGGGAGGAGATTTACTACAACTTTACTCGAGGTGTGAGATGCTGAGCTTTTTGTGGTTCTGTTATGATTTGTTTTGGTAGTGTTGTTTTTTTATTCTTACTTCTCCCAAATGTCTCTGGTTTTCCTCAGTGATCTATGTGGATGGTTCACAGTCAGGTCCTCTCAGACAGTATCTTTACACCATGCTGGAGGGCAATGACCCCAACCAGGGCAGGTAACATCATCATCATAATCAACATCTACATCTTTTGGTCTCCTTAAAACAGAACCAAACCACAATATTTATCATTGTGCTGTACGTGTGTGTGTGTAAGGTTAAAGTTCACAGTCGTCAGTGAGCCGATGGACGATGATGAGGAATGTGTGGACATCGGACAAGCATTTCTTAACCTACAAGAACTGCTACTCACAGGAAATAATGTTATTGAACAGCAGATTGACAGTAAGTACCATACAATACTTTGCAAAGTATCCTGCACAGTAAAATTCATCAGGTGGGAATTTGCTTCTTGTTTAATAGTTAAACTTTTTTTATCCTTCACTCCTGTCACCCAGACATAAAGGTCCAGTGTGTAAGAATAAGTGACATCTAACAGTGAGATGAACAAATAGAGAAGTGATCCTGATCCTTCACCAAGCACAACAGGGAACTACGGTGGCTCCACTCTCTGTGGTTTCCTCCTTGTTCTTTGTTGGTTGAAGGATCAGGTTTATGTTGGCGGAGCCATTCCTTGTTTGCATAGTAAGCTTTCGCTTCAAACATGTGTGTTCGCTGTGCAGTAAAACATGGCAGCACAAATGGCGGCCTCCATAAATCAATTTTTCTTGTACTTCTGCAAAAACAGCACTTCAACCATTTTTAGCACAAACATGTACAGACACTGAAAACAAAAAGTGTACCTGATACCATAGGTAAACGTATTGATTAATGCAAAGAATTTATTCATTAAGTCCTTTTATTGTTGACCTACATCAGATTCAGTATCTGTATTGATGATGTGTTAAAAAAACTTGGAGCTCTGTGTTGTTTTTCCCCCCAGTCATCAGCGTGGATGAAGACAAGGAGGTGATAGGAAATCTGAAAGTTTCTCTTGAAGCAGCAAAAGCTCTGACGAGGATATACCAGGAGTTTCAGCCAAAAGATGAGACTGAGAAAGACGACAACACAGATGAAGAAGAGGAGGAGGAGGAGGAGGAGAAGCGAGAAGAGACGAAGAAAGAAGATCAGATACAAGTAACAGATCATGACATTGACAGTGACTTCTAGTGAAAGTAAAAAGGTTGAGATCAACAGATACTGTAAGTTGTGTTTAGTATTAAACAGTGTGAACGAGTAGTGAGTTTCTTCCACAGTCCCAAAACAATATGCACATGTAAGAAATAAAGGTAGAAGTTGTAATTTCTTACGGCATTTTAAGTAATTCTTTTAAGGTTATTCATTCATTTTTTACAGTTAATATCCATTTCTTCCTGTCTCATAGTGAGTTCTATACATCGTCATAAAGCTTTCTGTGTATGTTTAGGGAGCATTGTTCCTGCATACGTACTGTATATTGATCTACACATTTAAAAGTCTTTTAAACACATTTTGCAATTATAGTTCAAAATTGAATCATCAATTCATAATTTAAAGAAAGACATTGCGATTTTAACTGAGGAATATTTGTCATGTGACGGTATGTATCACTGGCTTTTCAATGTTCATGGTAAATAAGTTAAAAATTAAGTTAGTATATTTATCTTTATTTACCTCCTGCCTGTGGATATCGTGTCATGGATCCCTGGACCTCTGAAGTTGACAGGTATCATGTGACCTGAGGCATTGCGCTTACCAGTGTTTAAACAATAAAATAAAAATAGAAATATATTTAATTTCTTAAATTGTTTCTTAAAATTGATTCAAGTTGCGTTAGAATTAATTTTTTTTAATCGATAGGCTTTTTAGTGATTGTGTTTAGTGTTTAAATAAAATGAATGTATCTAACAAGTGACTCTATTTACATTTAATAAAACAATGTGACTACATCATCGGCCAAGTCTACTGTACAGTGAAGAACGTCTCAATACTACTGTGTTTCTTTCATTATGTGTGTATCATACACCAGAACAGGTTTAGAAGTGTCTTTTTAAGATTTTTTAATTACTGTTTAAAAAACCCTGACCTGATTATCTAAGCATTTTTCTAATTCATCATGGATCACACTACTTGTTTTTAAATCACATTGTATTTGTTGTTTGTGATTGTATTGCTGTATTTTGCATTTTATTGTATCTTTGTTTGAATATGGCCGTTTGTTAAGCAATTAGTTTTCCAGTTTTGTATGAAAGGTACTATATAAATCAAGTTAATTAGATTTAGATTAAAAAGGCCAAGAGATGTAGCAGCACATTTAACTCGTTTAATGACAGAAACATATTGAGTTTGTCTCTCGCCTAAACCTGGCAACCCTGGTTGAGACGGCGTTTGAGGTCCGCCATTTTACCTGCAGCTTGGTCACAGGCGCTATTAAAAGCCTCGTCATTATCATCATCCTCATCATCAGATTGGATGCAGCTGCGCTTAAAAATGGCTGGTTCGCAAAAGGTAAATTAAACGGATTTTTTTGAGACAATAAATGTCTGTAATTTATATCAAATAACTTTTAACATGTGGAAGCAGAGCTCATGAATTAGTTACTTTGAATAAATCTCAGCAAAGTAACTTTGAGGTAGCAAAGGTCACTTGCTAACACTTCCAAGTCCCTACATTCAGCAGTGTTAATGCCCTCTCTTAATTTAAGAAAACTGAAGCTAACTTTTGAAAATGATGTTTATTAATGTCCTAACGGTTAAGGAGTAGTACAAATGTGAGTTTAAGCCACATGTTGTTGAGAGATTTAGGCTAATTTCTAGCCTAGTTGTGTCTCGTCTCTCCTTGAAGCACCTGCTATCCTGTCACATGGAAATGATTTATTGCATTTTCACTGAAATGTGCTTTGTCACGATCAGAAAGAGACGATGAAGTGTGTGAGCCATGAGCAGGCCTGCAAACTGCTTCACAACAAGTTTATTGTTGTACTGGGAGACTCGAGTAAGTTCATGCTTTTTTCCATATGTTTTGAACCAGGGCCGCAGCAATTAATCTATTAATATTGGAAACCTTTTGTTTCATCAGTTGCTCATCCTGAAAGCTTTTTATTTTGAAATATGTTTGTGTTGTTCCTCTATGATGGTGTACTGGGTTTAGATTTTTTTGAGAAATAATTTTCATAATTTTGTTGATCCTAACTAGAGAATTCACTGTCCTCGAAACTGCCAAGCTGGCTGTATGTAATGTAATATTTCTGATTGTGTATCAAAGTTTCAAATCTGCAAAATGTATATTGCAAATCGAACTGCAATATTTGTCAGAAAATCTCAGTTCTGTGTTTTCCCTACACTGTTCAGCCCTTCTGTGTACACACCTTGGGTAACACTGTCGGTTATTGTTCTGTTTCTTCTTCAGTTCAGCGGTCTGTATACAAAGACCTTGTTCTGCTGCTTCAGAGGGATAAATATTTGACAGTCCAGCAATTGAAGAGCAAGGCAAGGACTAACATTTACTATGTTTACATACTGATTTAAAGGATGAACTGCTTTCAAAGACATTTTAGTGTTGGGCAAAAGCATCTGCCAATTGAGTAACTATCATTCCTGTAAAGGTTTTAGTTTCGTATTATTGTAATCTGTAATTTTAAGGAGTTCAGTGTATCAATACTCATTCTCAAAAATTTTTTTCCATCAGGGTCAAATGAGCTTCGAGCAGGACTGTCTCATAGAGGGGGGATGTCTTGCTCAAATGCATAATGGGACACAGTACCGGGAGGTTAGACAGTTTAAGTCTGCCCACCACCTGGTCCGTTTTTATTTTGTGACCCGAATCTACTCCAGCTACATGAAAAGCCTCCTGGATGATTTCCGTCATGGTTTGAAACCAGATGTCGTCATTGTAAACTCCTGCGTGTGGGATGTATCAAGGTGGTTAGACTTGACTAAATATTAATTTGTATTAATGCTCTCTACCAAGCAATTTGATGTTAAAAATTACTTATTATTGTGTACAACATTCAAATCATAGTGAAACCCTGGTCAGACCTGGTATTAACATCCAGTGCCAAGTACTGGTCTGAATGTACGCTGACCATCCTGAATGCTTCTTCAAATTCAATCACCAAAAAAATTTGTCGTTGGTTTTGGGACTAAAGTGGCCACATTTCTGAGCATGCATCGTCAGGAGACGCAGTAGAGACTGCCTCCTCAGCTGACGTCCTTCATCACAGTTTCATGAGTACGTGTGTATCTGTGTTGGTTTACAGATACGACTCGCGTTGGATTAGCACCTATAAGGACAACCTAATCTCCTTTTTTGACCAGTTGAGTGAGATTCTGCCCGAGGAAACTTTGGTCATGTGGAGTCTCACCATGCCCTTGGCTGAGAAGATCAGAGGAGGTTTTCTTGTCCCTGAGGTATGATAAATCAAACAACTGTATTGTGAGGAGACATGAAATCTGGTTTTAGCCTGGGAATTCACATCAGATGAAGACAGTATTTTTATTTAGCCCCTACAATTTCGCTCACAATCCTTCAACCTACACTGTCTCAACAGTACTGCTCCTAATTAACTAAAAGAACAAGTGGGTAGACAAGCCCATTTATTTTAATTGTTACTGAGTTAATAGTTAAACATGAGTCATTATAGATTTGTAAATATGAGTGGCTTCAAATATGAAAAAAAATACACATACTCCCAAAGTGCTGTTTCTCCTTATTTCTCATTTTTACACCATTTGCTTCCCTGTGTTCATTAGCACAGGGTGTGACACACTTGTTTACAGTCAGGGTCGATTCCACTAGTTGATGGAGATAAAGATGGTGATAAAGCACAGCAGATGAGTGGACACCAGTGTGATTGACAGCTGGTGTTGTCCAATGGACCAAATTACTACTGGCTGCCTAGTCCCATTCTGACAGTATCATGACCCACACAATTTTGACAATGTCCAGTGTCCATTTGGTTTGAGATGTGGTGGGAACAAATTCTGATTATAGTGAGCATGAGGACCTGGACAGAGGTTTATTATTGTAAAATGGTAATTAAAATGCTTTTTAATAATTGTGGGCTGCTGTTTTCAGTCTATAACTATACTACTTGCTGTCACATCATGCAAATACAGTACGTTTTCAAGCAGAGCTTCAATTTGCCTGCAGGATTGTACTTTCTTCTCCCCCCCCTACACACCTCAGATTGAGCACAAGGCCCCCCACCTGCGATATGATGTTGTGGAAGCGAACTTCTTCAGCGCAACCCTGGCTGATGCATATGGATTAGACGTATTGGACTTTCACTTTCAGTTCCGCTCCTCTATGCACCATCGAATGAAGGATGGTGTCCATTGGAACGCTCTTGCCCACCGCAAGATAACCTCCCTGTTGTTACAGCATGCTGCACAGGCCTGGGGTGTCTGTATGCCCTGTCCAGTGACCACTGTAGGTGAGTAGGTGACTAGCCACACAGGAATATACACTCCCACTGCAGTAGAAGTATTTTACTACATCTGCCACATGTTAAAGTTTTTCTACTGGCTTGCCTCAGCACTGCACGGTAAAGTTGCGTTTACACTAGCATAGTACTTCGTACCTGGTATTTTATTTTAGTTCCTGCTCTGGCGAGATTCCAAGTGACCTGAGTAGGCACTGTGCGTGACATCGCCACACTTACCGCAGGTTCATGCAGCTGTGCAGTGATGACTGCCCATGTTGAGTAGGAACTACTTTTGTAGTGGAAAACCAACCTGTGAGCTGGGACCACAGTGGAAAAGGGCCATTAGGCAACATTTAGATTACCAGGCAGAATTAACTTGTGTCCGTTTTTGTTTTTTTTATGTGAGATTAAAATTGTCCATGTGGTCCTAGATCAGATGCATATCTGATATGTGGCCCTGTGACAATAATAACAATGGTCATTTAAGAATGCATTTTTTTGTGTATATGGCTGACCTGCACTGCAAGAGTGTGGCAAATTCAAAAAATAGACAATTTTTCCCAAGAGATAAATTTCACCCACAAATTTACATTGTTGGCTCTGTTTGGGAAAAAAGTCGAAGAAATTTCCTCAAATTTACTAAAAACATTGACTTGGACATTAGGTAAACTGACTTTGCAAATGTCACTGTGACCTGACACACAGGCAAAATTCATAGGCATTAAAAACATCGAAACAGGATTTGATGTACACTACATCATAACACGTAGGTGTTTGTATGCAACTGTTGGGCAACAATTCTTATTCAAATGTGTTATTTCGTCATTTGTACTGATTTATCAGTTAACATGAGTTTGTTTGTTGTAGAAAATACCGAGGTAACCGTTAAGCAGCCAGTCTGGAAGAATCCTTCCAACCATGCAGGTAAGATGTCAGGTGGTTATGATCGGTTTTAAAAAGAAGATGGGTCATGCTTCACAATAACCTGGAGACTCTCTGAACCCAGTAAACCGTGGAGTGTGTTTGGACATCCTTTATCCATCACAATGCACTGTAATTATCAGTAGTCAGACCAAATTTGGCAAATGGTATCAACGTCTGTCAGAATGGATGTTTAAAAATTAGTTAAGTTCTATATTTACTCACAAAACGATTTGATTCTCTTAAATGTCTGCTTTGTTTTACATCGTTTAATGCCTCGTTTTGGCACCAGTGGCCCCATGACCCTTGTGAATGAATAATGACTAATTTCCCCAATTTTGTTTCATGTCTGTAATTTCCAGACCCTAGTGTTTAAAGCACATAAAATCATTTCTGTATGGATAGATACAGACACCGCAGCAACATTTGGTGTATATGCATGTAGCCACTGCCATTTTGCTGCCTGATTTTGTAGAATATCTAATGCACCTGATTATTTGATTGGTGGTTAAAGCAGTTTGGGATTATCAATCTATATTGCTACATACAATTATATGAATGTAATGATGAAATGTATTTTTAAAAAAGCACAATGTGTTGAGCCTCAATTACATAGTTAAAGTTTGACCAATACAGTGCCAAAAAATGAATTGTATCTACTTGTGCAAAAGACAAAAACTTCAGACGAGTGTGCAGAAGTTGCCCTAGACATGAATACGCTTCTGGCTGTGGAGTATTTGCCTCCAACTAAAACAACTCTCCTCCCAACACTTGTTCATCCAGCATGGGTGAGGATTAAAGCTACTTAAAAAAAGGTAGCTCCTTGTTGTCTTTGAAAATAACTTCAAATACAGATACAGCCTCTAAGATGACAAAATATTCAAGCTGAGTAATATAGTGTGATTTTAGAGCAATGTGTGAATACACTGAAAACTCAGCGATCTAGTAATTCGTCTCTCAAACAACTTGAATAATTCAATATAGAAATGTGTTACATACGGATGATACGTTGTGCATAAGGGAAACTTTCTTCTCTGGTCACTTCATTCACATTTTGTTTTGGGTTTTTCCCCACTCCTACCACTCTTCTTCAAATCTCTCTTTCAGAGAGAAATCCATTGATGAGAAACTACAGCTGCAAGGAGATGTTCTACGATGATTCCCTCCATTTTTCACACTTCTTGAACCACCAGCAGAGACAGTGGCATGACACAGCTGGAACCTTCAGATCTGCCTGGCCACCACAGCCTTACTTTCCGGTGCACAGCCACAAAAATAATCATGGACACAATGGAAATGGTGCGTGTACAGAGAGAAGTATTTCATGCTTGTATTTATTTAGAGGTAAGGTATCTGTGGGTCCTCTGATCTATTCAATTGTCATTTCCTCTCCAGAGCCTATTGACATGGGTCTAAATATTTTTACAGGCTTCAACTACAGACCTTACCACCACCATCCTGAGCCTAACAATGAGCACCACCATCAGTATGTGATGAGGAGTCGACACCGCAGACGCCATGCTCCATACAGTCATCACAGACCCCATCAGTATGCTCACTACGATGGTTACTACTGAGGTGTTTTCACAATAATTGAGGCTTGTGAGAAGACTGTAGGTTGCAGGAGATAAGTAGTTGTTTAGATGTTTCCACACTGAGGTTCTTAAGCAAAATCTTCATACTGTCTAGTTCATGCCCCAACGTCCTGAGAAGTTCACACATGGGTAGACTTTCTTTTTTTCTTGTGTTCCTTGTTCCTTGTTTGAAAATTGCAATGTTGGTTCTTTGGCAAGAATGATTTTAGAAGTGTTCCCATTTGAAAGCATCTTAATTCTGCACTTAAATGTATATGGTGCTTTGTCCCTTTTTTTTAACTTGAGTTCAAATTCCTTTAATTGGGTTATTAAAAATCAGTTTAGTAATTTTTATAATCAATTTTCTGAGTGGTCTCATCCCAAACAAGGCACACAGTGCTAAGATTGTTTTCCTTAAGGTCTAAATTGGATGTTTGCTCAAATCAGTGTTTACAATATTTAGAATTCTAACAGTTAGTAGCAGGTTAAAGTCTTTTTGACATCATGAGACTGAATCTGCATGTAGTTATCTAATGTACAATATAGATGCAGAAGTGGTTGTGAACCTTATTACATGATTCACCATTTGTACAACCAAGCCTGGCATGAACCCTTGTTAGACTAAATGTTAGAATGGTTTCTTAATGTCAATATCACATTAAAGCAACACAGACACATTATTGGGTTTCTTGTTTTTAAATTGCTTTATTGTCTGAATTGCTACGAATACATTACTACACCAAGCTCCGGCTCTTGGTGTGACATCTTTTAATTACTACAAATACAAAACATACAAAGAAGAAACTAAAGAGGTGCAAGTACAGTATAAATGACTACATAGTTTTCCATTTCCACAAATAGTTGGCAAAACTGGTGTATACAAAAGTCAAATCCACTTTGGAGTCATCCAAATTAAACACCAGTAGGTTTTACATACTTAGTTTTATTAGTGCTGTGTTAACTTTGGAAATGTAGGATACAGTTTCCTGAGAGAAGTGAAGTGAAAAGCAAAGAGGAAAATTACAGAAAGTTGTTGAATGGAAGCTGGAATGAAAAAAACAAGTTTTTCTTGATGTGGCATCAGTCTTGGCTGAAGATCCATGGTGTGTCCTTATGCCATAAGGAGGGAGTGCACTTGCTGCAGCTGCTGCTGTGATAGGACGAGACGGTGGACCTGTTCCTGTCCACGTGCACATGGAACTGAAACACGACCTACAAACACTGTTTTTCCTTGCTTCTCTTGCTTAGCCTGAGAAACAACACAGGTGTGCATGATGAAATTTTACATTTTTACATTTACTTGCATGGTGTAAGCAGGCATTGTATGCTTTTACCTTAACAAAGGAGGAGACTGGGAAGGTGGCAAAGTCAGAGGAAGCCTTTGCTCCAGGCTGATATGAAACTACATGTTCAGCTACTTCTCCCTGAAACAGAAGTTTGCATTTTGGTTTTAGTCTTGTTAATAGCTTGTGGACAAGGACAAGACATTTGAGTCTGAAACTGTCACCTTGAGTTTGTCCAGAGCATCACTGAGGTTCTGCAGCCGAGCTGTCTGCTCCAGCATCTGGGCACTGGCACTAACTGGAAGACACAGGAGAGGGAATGAAGCCAAACTGCAGCAAACACCCAGGAGAAAACTGACAAAGCTAGCTGCTTTTAAAGACTAACTTATGTGTTTAAAGAAGTTTAAACACACCTGCTGTTTTCCCAGTGATGTCCACCACCTTAAACTCTGCACTGAGCTTTAGCAGTGTCGCCAGCAGTTGGTCAGTTCTACGATAGATGCCAGTGTTCAGACCCTCTGGAGGCATAGAACTTTCTTTGGACACTTGTGGCAGTTTGGAGGGGCAGAGTGGAGGCAGAGAGGCCAGCTGGGCTCTCATCTTCTCTGCCTGCAATTTAATGAACTCCTGGTCAATATTACTACGGTTGACAAAGGTGGCAACTGACAAAGATAAAGTCAAACCAGTGTACCTTGAGTCTGTTGTTTTCATTCTTGAGGCATTTAATGCCCAGTCTCTGAACCTCAACCTGCTGTCTGAGGAGAGGAGAGTCCACCACTTCCATTGGCCCGGTTATGGATGGAGGAACACCTGCCGGATGGAGGAAGAGCAGATGACTGTACTTAAATATTGACATTGCACTTTTCTCTTGACTAGTGTGTGGGATTTTGTTTTGTGTTAACTAAATCAGCTTGGTGTCTGGTAAGAATAACACATTTGCAGTAACACGTCATTGTGTCGTGATTGGAACTGCTTCTCAGTGGGTTTAATTATATCAAACCAAATAAAACAATTTGATCTGTGTGCAACACAAACCTAACTACAGAATAATTTACCTCCTACACCCTGAACAAGTGAGGCAATTCCAGAGGCAGGTGACCCTCTCAGGCCTTCGATGGTCATCTTTGATTGGTTCGTGATGCGTTGTTTCAGCTCTGCCTTCTCTGCCTCCAGCTGGTCGATATCAGCCTGCAGGGCATCCATTGTTTCCTCAAATTCCCTGAAGTGAGGAGGAAAATACTGTTTAAAGTTCGAGTAAAGAACCTCCGGCATTTATTACGTTTGTTTCATGTGGTTCTTACTTTTCTTTTTTCTTCAACAGGGCGAGATTCTCGTTGAGTTTGGTCTGAATCTTCTCCACTCTTTCATCTGCATCTTTGGTGGAGGTGTCCAGCTTCTTCTCCAGCAGACTCAGACGAACGTTGGCTTCACTCAGCTCCTCACCCTGGAGGACAGAAGATTATAATTCTCTCACTGGTAAACATATTTACATAACAGGGTTTCTCAGAGGAAATGGGTGTCCTTTTTTATTTATGGTTACCTTGATCTTGAGAGACTTCTTGAGCTCCTTAATTACAGTCTCTCTGTCTTCTAGTTTAACTCCTAGACCCTCAGCATCCGTCATCTCGGCCCTGACGGTGGCTGCTCTCATCTCAACAGGGGTGGTCTGGACATGAGCAAATGTGATAAGGTGAGAACTTCAATATAAAAAGACACAGGATTGAAGTGTATGTATAGTGTGATGGAAATACCTTGGACTGAGGTTTGTCACCATCATACTCTCCTTCTTGCATGGCAGTAGCCATCTTGTTCATGGTAGCTATAACAGAACTGCAGGACTGACGCAGACATTCTGGGTCACTCTGCCCATGGGAGCCATAAACCTTTGATAGAGAGAATAAGTCAGTTGAAGAAAAAAAAACAAACCTCAAAACCCAGCCGCAACCAAGCACCAGCTTTCCGTCTAGCACTTCACCGTCTGCCAAAGCAACATGTTTGTATTACAACTGCTACTAAACTGCAACTAGGGATCATATATCAACACTGAGCAGAGTAACACTGGACGCTTTATTATTACACAGTACCTGCTCCACAGCCTTGAAGGTGATATCATCCATTTTGAGAGCATTGAGACCTTCCTGTTCTGGCAGCGGAGCAGCCATCTGAGCCCCAGCTGCTGCCACTTCCTGCAGCACGGCCACCACACGGGTCAGCTGGCGTCTGCTCTCTGTCAGCGTCTCTGACACCTGCCAGGTGGGATAAGACATGGCAGTCAAATGTCAGTCAAGCATCAGTGATGCTTATTGACTTTTTTTGTTTTTTCTCCCCTTACATACCTCTGGTCCATAATTGAGAGCAGCAGGAACTCCAACCACATCTGTTCCAGGCATGCGACGGCGTATCTTCTTGCAGAACTGTCTGATGTCAGAGCAGGAAGTGTCCAGGTCCTTCAGAAGCACGGCAAGGTTGGAGCTCTCCTGACCCGCCGCCAGGAAAGCCCGCAGACGAGCAACTTCCACTCCCATACAGTCCAGGGCGCTCTGGGTAAACTGGAGGTGAGAGTACAATTAGGAAACCCTACTGTGCTAGTTCAGTTTTTTCTTTTCTTTTTAGAAAAAAGGTTTTACTACAAAAGAAGCTTTAAATACTTTGATATGATCAGCCAGCTGCACTGTGCAGTCCTCAGTATGATCTGCCAGATGGACACTGTACAGTTGCTGGAAACAAAACCATGTTACAAATTAGATGTATAATTATAACTTAAATATTTATTGAATAGTCTTTGATATTATGTCAAAATACTTTGTATGCTGGCAAAAATGTAAAACCACGAGTTAATGATCATACCTGATAGTACTTGATAGCTTTAGTCAGGGGCTCCACCTGAACAGTCTCATCCAGCTGGTCTTTATACAGCAGATCAATGAAATAATCCAGGGAGCGCTCATGGAAGGTCATTTCAGAGTAAAGTGTACCCATGCGCTTAAAAACCTCTACACTGCAGGTATTTAGAGCCCTAGAACCAAGGTGGGAGACAGGGAGAAGAAAATTATTACATTTTGTTGATGAATTTAGTTTATCACAGTAAATATTAAAATAAATAAAAAATTACTCATAATTGATGAGACTGCAGAACTTACTGTTCATATTTGTGCAGCGTAGCCTGCAGCAAATTGAGGGAGTACACCAGTCCTGCAGCAAAACTGCGCTGTTCTCCTGGAGGACCTCTCAACGCTGTCCCCTGCACCAGGTTCCCATTCAAGTCAAACTTCTCTTGGGCTTGTTTACTGATGAGATCAGCCTGTCAGGTTCAAGGATACAAACAACTTCAATAACAATTATATAGATGGACAGAATATAACAAGATAAATAAGTCTCATCCAGGATCATACCTTGCAGATGAGCCTGGGGATGAGAAGAAGAACCAGAATGCAGTCATGATCTCCACCATGACGGAGAAAGGAGTCTGGCATGAAGGAGGTGAGGAGGGAAACCTGTCTGCTGGACTGAACCACTTCCATTTTCCTCAGCTCCATCTCAATGGCCTGGAAACACAAATGTGTAGTTTTTGTAATTAAGAGACTGATCGACAATGCGCACACTAGTCTCTACATCAGTCTTAATGAAGCCCTCCTACCTTGGCGTAGGCCTTGGTCTCTGCAAATTTGATCTTAAAGTCAAATAGTTCTGCAGGTGGTTGCTGAACTTGTTCAGCATTGGCATTCTGCTGACTGATCAGCTCCCTATTAGCATCCTATGTACAGGAATGAAAATATAGCTTTAGAGCATACACTTGCACAAAATGAAGGGCATCTATGTCCACATGAAGCTCACTTCCTGTGAGTGTTTTGTCATCTTCTCACTCACCTGCAGCCCGGTGGTGAGCTCTCTGTATTTGTTGATCGTCTGCTGGTAATCAGCAACAGTCTCTTGAGCAGCCTCAACTCTCTTCTCAGCCTCCCTGACCTTTGCACTGCTCATGTCCACCTGTTCTCTCAACTCCATTTCAGTCTCCCTGGCGTTCTCCTGCAGCTCATCGTTCATCTCATTGATCGCCTCCTATTGGTGGAGAAAAAAAAACAGGCTTTCTTTAAATGACTAAGAAGTAAACAAGTAAATTTGCTTAAAAAGTTGAATTTTCAATCTGGATTTTCTTTTAATGTGAATACTAGCACGTTGAGAGAACAGTGAACTGAAATGTCACTTGTATTTACAATGCAGTGCCACTGACCAAATCTGTGACTGTTTCTCTCAGCTCTCTGACTTTCTCTTCCAAGTCAAGGTTCCTCTCTGTCAGCGTCTCCACCATCTCCTCTGAACCCAGAGCAGCATCCACCTGATAACAGTGCACATACAGACATGGGTACACAAAGGTGGATACTAAGAGGACAACACTGATAGAAGCACAATGGAGGGAAGGTCTTCTCAACAAACCTGCTCTTTCAGTTCATCAATAGTGGCCTCTGCCTGCTTGACTTCATCCTGCAGTTTTTCCTTCTGAGTCCTGAGAGTCTCCAGCTCTGTGTTCTTCTTCTCCATCTGCTTCTGTAGCTTCACATGTTCCTGTTTCTCTGAAGCAGACAGGTCCCGCATCCTAAAGAGGACATAATGTTTTTTAATTGGGTGCAGCCCTAACTGATTTAAAAGAGATCATATTAGTTCCATGTGAACTGCCATGATTTCTGTACAGACTTTTTACAATTATAGCAAACTGGTGAGACTGAATACTAAGAGTTTATGTCAACCATCACCAAAATGTATTACTCGAGAAAAATGAGACAAACCTGACTAGTGCCTCCTTCAGTCTACTGTTCTGCTCCTCCAGCTGTTTGACATGGTAGCTTGAGGCAGCTCCATCTGAGCCTAGAAGAAAAAAAAATGAAAAGCAGCATACTGAGAAAAAGTTGTAAAAGTAATAGAGGGAAATGTCAATGTGGGAGGGACACAAAAATGCCTTTTTGATTGAATACAGTTCAAACCTTTCTCTGAAATCTCATGTCTAAGGATCTCCAGGTCCATAGAAAGCTCCTCCACTTTCTCTTTCAGTGTTTCCACCTCGACTTGCAACGACTCTGCTCGCTCCTCAGCCATCTCTTTGTCCAGTGTTGCCATCTCAATTGCATCTGCTGTGTCCGACATTTCTTCCATGTAGCGGTCCTTGGCCTCCTGTGCTTCACGGGCTTCCTGAAGTTGAAAGTTTAAAAGAAGCATATGAATCTGATGACAGTGGACCTGCATTGACTTAATTTAATACTGATCACAACATACTGCAAACGCAGTACCTTCTTGGCTTCTTTCAGTTGTTTCTGCAGCTCAGTCTGCTGTTCCTGCATTTTGTTCTTCCATTCCTGAAGCTGCTCCAGCTGAATTTTGTGTTTTTCAAGCTCCTTTAGTTTGGCTTTGTCCTCTGTCCGCTTCATCTTCAGTGTCTCCAATTTCTCCTCCAGGTCTTTGACCTGAGCTCGCAGTGATTCCTCCTCCTGAATGGAAACACGGAAGAGCAGAGGGGAACAGCGGGGTGGTCAAAGTTCAAATGTGCTGCCTTGAAGTTTGAAGTTTAAAAGGGCTCCATTCATTTCCCAAGAATTTGTTTTTGGAAGTAGTAAAAAATTCACGAAAACAGATATCAAGTGCCATCACCAACAACTCAGGACAAGATGTCAAATGCAAAATTTACTGTCCCAAATTACTTGCATATATTATTCCCTCATTAAAATAAATTAGGAGTTAAACGTCTTAACAAGAAATTGATGCACAATGGTGGAATTGAATATTTAATTTAGTGTATCCTTAGGTTAAACCAACCATGCAGCATCATCACCATATAATTAACTGTGAAGAGATTAAAAAAAAAAAAAGATATCGTAAATTATTGAGAAGGTTCGCCAAGGATCCTTTTGCACACTGCTGTGAGTTTGTTAGTAAACTCATGCCTGGTATCACCAGCATGCATGAAGTCACTCTACCTGTTTGGAAATGGCAGGTTCCTCCTGGTTAAACAATGAAAACATAGATGAAATGGGACAAGCTCATTATATGATCAATATAATGAGCATCCTGGCAATACTAAAAGTAATCTTTAAAAGAGCACTTATGACGTTTTTTATAACGTAATATTTAAAATACCCTTTCAAATATGAAACTTTTGATTTTCGGATACCATTATTCCAGTTGTGCTGGCATTAAAATGACCTCTTATCGATAGTGACCTACCTTACTGGGAGTAGCTGGGACTGTGGCTGCCACAGATGACCCACTGGGCTGCGGCATGATGGGAGCTCCCAGTGCACCCTGGTGGGAGGACAGGCTCACCTCACTGACATCAGACAGAGAGGACGACAGGCTCTCTCGAGATGCCTATTGACAAACGATGGTAAGAGTCAGACACGAGTTACAATTGACAGATATAAGAAGAGAAGAAGGAAAAGAGTGGGAGGAGCGAGTTAAATCAATGCAATCTTACAAATTCTTGAGACATCACTTAAAGGGGGTTAAGGACGTTAATGTTAAGTCACATTTGAGTTTACATTAGAGCCTCTACAACATTAACCACCACACAACTGTAACCCACAGGAATTGGTCTCCAAGAAAGTCAGAAAGACAAAAGCAAGAGTTTGCAGAACTGGTGCTGCCCTATACAGTATTTGTGCAAGGACGAACAAAAGAGTCACCCATTTTCAGTGATCAAACATTTCACCACTCCCTGTACTCAAAGTACTCAAATATAACGGAGTGTACCGTCATTGGCAGGCTGTAGCGGCCGGAGGGACGCACCAAGAGGGAGGGGAGGGAGGTGGCAGGTGCAAGGCGTGGTGTGTTCCACTGCCAGTGTGATCATCAAGACTGTGTTAGGACTCAAATTACAAACCTGGGGCACTGTTTACTTGAACATTACTGATTCATAACTGAAATGTTACTACTGAGTGACAGTCTTCTATAAAGTACATACTAATCATTGTAGATAAAAGTGCATGAAGCATTCAAGACATTTAAAAGTGTGTCATTGACTCCCTCAATAGTTGGAAACATAAATAAATTCTGAATGAACAACTGTTTTTAAATGATTCTCTTTTGATCCCATTAGATCCCTGTCCACTGCAGGTAAGCTCACCTTGGCAGAGCGGCGGGTAGAAGACTGGAGGAGAGGAGGAGGTAAGTTGCAGAGAGAGGGATGAACACAGACACGCACACAGATAAACACACACACGCATCCAGTGATGACGTGAGATAGGAGATAAGCAGCACAAAAGAAGCAAACCCACTGTTAGTTTATATCCATTTAGCATAGGTTTGATAGCTGCATGCACCATTTCATATACATTTTTAAAGTTATTCTTAATGACCAGAGACGCAGGAGCAAAGCGTGGGTTCATGCAACAATGTCAAAACCAAGGCTAAATGTCAGTGAATTGTGAGTGAAATGACAAAGACACCATTATAATGACCTTAAAACTGTCTCAGCATTGGTGTCCTAATGTTAACGGAGGATTGATTTCACCCAAATAAAAAAGTGAAAATGTAAGCGAAAGATCATATCATTTACAAAATGGAAAAAACGGAAGTGACGTGCAACATGTGAAAGGGTCATTTAAAAGCAAAGGGATGAGTTGACACATTAGTATGATTAGCAACAACCAAAGCAAAACAATCTTTTTTAATTTAAATGTGTCTACCTTCTTAATAGTCAATGGGGTCTGCAAAAAATTATTCAGAAACAAACAGAGACATCAAACCAAACAATGAGAACTAAACCATAAATTATTTCTAGTTCTGTAAAAAGAAAAATACATTTATTTGAATTAAAGACACAAAGTATATCGTGTCATAAACACACTGCACACATACTTCAGTGTTTATTGTGTGAGCTTCAAGTATTCCAAAAGGAATCCAACCATCATTAAGTGGACACAATGCAAAATTATTACACTGTGAAATTAAACAAAGCCGGATGCAAGTGTTGGTTGTTACCTGCTTGGAAGTTTTAGGAGTCTCTGGAATGTCTGGGGGGGAAACAAATTAAGTATCTGTATTATTATTTATGGTTACTATTATTTACTTTGAGTTGCTACTTTCTGCTGTGGTCTAGACTCACCTCTTAGTCTGAGTGTCTTGGCAGCGCCAGACTCAGGAATATCTGGTGAGGTGGCACTTGAGCCTTCTTCCACCACTTGAATCTGTACACACAGGAGTGTGAAAATAGTTATACAAAAAGTGGAGGCAGAGACAAGAACATGCTCCTTTGAAAATACTGAATAAAAATAGATTCTCAAAAATATAGTATGAAACTGCTGTGCCTTCCTCACTGGCATTAAAGACAAATAAACATGTTGATAGTACTAATAATTTTAAATAAATATTTATAGATCTTATATCTTTTTGAATGAAAGTGAATAAATCAAGACCATAATTAACAGTGCTCATTTTCTCCACAACATTAAGAGTGGCATTATGAGTGGCAAATTGCAACATTGTTTAAACAGAGCAAAAATCTCATAGTGTATAGTATTTTTTTGCCATTCTTAATTCTAAATTCATCTACATTGTTTGTTTTATAATAAATACTTAACATGTCTTTTTTCATTTAAACATATATATGTAGGACTTACCTGTGATTGTCTGACAAATATCCCATGATTTTCCTGACAGTTGAAGTAGCGTTTTCCCTGCACGGTGCCATCATTTTTGCCTTTAGGTTCATCTAGTATGACACCCACCCATTTCCCAGAGGCAAAGAGTGTGGCTCCAATGTAGGCAACAGTGCCACGCTGACCCTTCCCCGTCACCTCTACTATAGAACCAATCTGCAAGAGTGAAGGATACAAGACCTGTGAGTCATTATATGCTCATGGGTGATAACAGATGTACTTTATTCATTTAAATTATATTCCCTGTATTGAAAGGTGACCTACTTTTGGAGGTTTACCACTCTCCACTGTTCCTGCACTGCTCATTTTGCTGATCAGTGGGCTGGTCAGCTGAAGAGTGAGGATAAAGTAGAAGAAGTTTAGTTATCACTGAGAACAATGCATGGTGGAGGACGGGGAGAGACAAAGATAAAGTCATAAAATATCAAATACCTAATCGTTTATGGTTTTATATCTTAATTAATCTTGCAAAATTACCAAACAGCATTGTTTTATGTGAATACCACAATACCCATCCCATCTCAAGTTATAAAGGGCACTTTCAACAACATTCAGTAAGATTCCTTAGGCCACATAGCACAAAAACACATTCATTCGCTCAGTCATATGTCCTGGACCACTACTGATATTCTGATAAACAAGCCATATCTCTGCCTGGTTCACACAAAGATGCTCATTCAGGACAAACAAAGACTGCAGCAGAATCAAATCCTTTATTGGAACAGGAGGGACATGTGAATTCATGCTGGCTCAGAGTTTCAAACTACAAGACAGAAAACTGGACAGAACAGGTTTATCACAGCTCTTATTATGGAAGATGTCACATAGGAGTGTGTTAGTTTTAGAGAAGCAGAGATAGTTTAGAAGAATCCTACTTTAGAATAAATACAATTTGATTAATGTGAGTGACATCTTGGCTAAGCGCATTTACTTTCAATACAGGATAATTGAGGCTAATCATAACTGTGTTATTACAGGGTTTTTTCCTCATGGAGCTGCAAAATGCAACAAGGTCAACTCAACATCCACTTCATGGTGAGTGTAACAAAACCCTACCCTTTACATTTTATCCATAGAAATTAAATATTAGTTAGTTATTTAGTTAATGTTAATAAGTTACTCACCCTGGGGGTATAAGAATGTCGCCTGCTCAAAGCCATAATTAAAAGACAGAACTCCAGTGCTATTTTTCATCCACTTTTACAGCTAAGCAAAATACAGGAGTATGATTTTGGGGAGGGATCCTAGTGGTTTATCATCATCATCATCAACGTCACAGCTGACAAGAAGTGAAAGGGGAGGGAGGGGTAATCTAGTTGATGCCTCTCCCATAATACCTACAGATGGATGTTAGTTCCACAGATAACAATAAAGACACTTCTAATAACGTACTAGAGGGGCTGCAAGTAAAAATGACAGTCAAGAACAGATTAACTAATAATTACTAATATCCTTAAGTTATAATCCACTGCTAGCTATGTTTATACAGCTTGCTGTGTTTTAAATGATATTTAATAAATTAAATTGAATTATATTAATACAGAATCATAATCATACGGTGGCTTGCGTTGGCCAATGTTTCCTTCCCTACACTGATACTAGAAGACCAGGAACTAATAAATATATTGGTATATTTTGGTCATGGAAGAAGAAAAGACATACATGTTCAAAATATACCACTAGTTCACAGCAGCTTCATGGCAAAAGAATGTGAACAAAACGAGTAAATGGTGAGAAACATCACATATAAAATGGCACTGTAACTGAGATATAGCGACCATCGAAACACGAAATAAATTCGGCTTGGGCTTTGCTTTACTTTACCTTGTATATTAAGATTAACATCAGCATTTAGTCAACCGCAAATTAACATTGTGGTTGGAATTAACGCTAAAAACTGGCCAACTGGGCTTAGACTGTTAGCAAGAAAGCTAAAGTAAGGTGGAATCGTATCGTGAAAAGCTAACAAAACAGCAGCAGTTTGTTATTTAGCTTACCTGGCATATACAGAGACTATTGTCTTTAAGTACAAATCCCTGAGGTGTTCATGTAGACAAACACTAATTTTCTGTTGTTATTTTTGGGCTACCTAGCTTCACTGGCTTATTCCGTTTTTGACAAGTCACTTCCGGTGAGCTGACAAACCAAATGTAAGAGGAAAAAAACGTTTGCGCCCCTAGTGGCTGCTTAGGGTTAGAGCGTGGGTTCATGCAAACACCTAGAGTGTTTACCAAACCTTTACGTGGGGACCCACATTTTTACAGATGACACAATTTTGCCTCACTATTGTTACAGCTTTGATGGATGTAGTGCAATAACCTGACGATGACAAATATATTGTATAAATTATACATGTAATAATATTCAGCTAAAAACAGAATGTTAGTCTCTAAGCAGTCCAGTATTTGCTTGTTTCGTGTGCTGAAAATTCAAATGTGAAATCAGTATTATCGCAGATTTCTTAACAACTATTTGTCTAGTCACTTATTGCTTTTAAAATATTATTAGAGGAAAACATACATTTAACTTATATGATTCACTGATTAATTAGTGACTGAGTTTGCAACATGTGAACTTGTTTATAACAGACAGTCCTACATATAAAAATGACAAAAGAGATGAGAGATATTGTGTTGGGTTGTTCAGGAGACGTTTTCCTCTGTATTCATATGAGCGTGTAATTAAGCAGAGGCCCACGACCAGTTGACCAATCAGGTGGCGGAGGAGAGGCTGTCTCTGAACCGGCTGGTAGACAGACGCACCGGGGACAGAGCTCCGGTCTCAGCCCAACCCTGCGGCGGGCGGTGACAGCACCGAAAGCAGTTGGACCAGGCCCCAATTCGACCATCCCGTACGTTCAGAGCAAGGTAGAATGTTTTTAAAGCGTTTACTTTAACTTTTCAAAGCTCGCAAAGTTTTGCCGGGTGATTATATCCTTTCTCTTTCATATTCCCAAACTGGGATGACTCGAAAACACTAAAGCTAGAGAAGACACAACACTGTACTTCCGGTGGGGACTTTCAAGATTAAAATTGTGACTGCTACGTGTTGTATTTAACCACACTTTGTTGCGTAGCTGTGCCTTTACTGTGTAGATAAAGTGCAAGTACTTCCGGTCCACTGATGGCGTTCTGTCGCTAACTTGATGACCCGCAGCTTCGGGGTAGCAGGGGGATTTAATTCGATGCCACGAGCGGTATCGTTTCAGCACGCGTGTCACATTGAGTCCGGTGCCGTCCGTTGGCGTTTTTGTATCGTTTGGGTCCATTTAGTGACAGGTTTAGTGTGAAAGAAAATAAAATATAAAGGGGAGTGGAAGTTCATACAACTAGTTTAGATCCGATGGAGGGTGTGGAGTTGTAGTGTGACGTGTTACGTCATTCACAGTTTCGCCGAGCTGTCGACAGGGACTGTCAAATGAAGTGGCCTCGAACCAAACTCAGTTGGAGATAAATAAATAAATAAATACAGATATCAATAGGTATATTGTGCAAACATATGTCTAATTTGTCTTCACTGTGTGCAGAACTACATGATAACCTATAAACGTTAGTGTCAACTTCAACAACATCGACTGAATACAAATATAGTCTTCAAAAAGAGAAAAATGAAGTGAACAGACTCGGATATTTTTTGAATAATGAGTCGGATTTGTACCTCACTGTTCACTGTAACACTGTTTTTGGCAGAATGAAAACTGAAAGTGTCAAACTGGAAATATAGTGGAATGTCATTTCCTGCTCAATGCCAGGGTGCCTGGATCTGAAAGATCTCAAAGCACTTTCAAGAACTTGTATTCATTGAACTACTCTGTATCACTTGTTGCCCTGTTGACATATTTGGGCTTGTAACAGTTAATAAAAACTTTCCTTATCACTAAGTTGTTGGCCCAAAGTGAGAACTTGATCTTCTGCAAGTGCAAGTTGATAGAAGATAAAGTTAGATTCTGGAAATTCTTTTGTTGGTTTTTCATGCAATTTATTTTTTGTTTACATGCTTTGTGTAGTGTTAAATGTTCTGTTAACACTCAGCATTGTTCAAAATATAACCTTATTTTGAATTCAACTTTTGTTCAATGTTTTGCTTTATATAGTATTTCTTAAAGCCAAATGTGACTCTCTCTCTATGTTCTACTTGTCACCTATTTTATTTCTGTAGCAATTTAAGTTTTTTATGTGCATGGGTATTTTTTCCAGATGGCTGATAGGGAGCTGGTGAAGAGGATGCTCTGGGCCATACTCCTGGCCAACAAGGGTGGAGTGTCACTGTCACGTCTACAATCAGAGTACAAGGAGCTCGCTGGCGAGCAGATACCACATAAACAACTGGGACACAGCCACCTGGACTCACTGCTTGCAAGCATGCCCGCTGTAGTCCGCATGGAGCGCAATCGCTCTGGAGAGGTGTGTGTCTGTGTGTGTGTTTTCTGTTGTGTTTCAGAGAAGAAATAGCTGACATAACTAAATATATGACTTCCAGATTAAATCCCCAGAGTAATGGCAGCAGGTTCAAAACATATTTGTGGGATATTTGCATTACTTGGATAATTTAGTTGCAGTACAAAAATGTATTAATTAAATACATCTGAAAGGTTCACACAAAGATGCTCATTCAAGGCAAACAATGACTGCAGCAGAATCAAATCCTTTATTGGAACAGGAGGGACATGTGAATTCATGCTGGCTTCTCGCTCATCTCTTCAGTCTTGTACTCTTCTCATCCTTCACCTCAGTCTTTATTCACAGTATTTTTTAGTATATAATCACCTGTCTTTTCAGGTGGTCTATTTAGCTTCAGGAGCCAACGAGAAAGCCCATATAGCCAAGGTGGTGGCCCGCCAGCGCACATCCAAGAAGACAGGTCGACCCCACCTGGTCAACACCCAGATGAGAGTCAAACCAGCAGCATCATTTGTCCTGAATGGTAAGATTTTAATTCACCATCATGGAGAATTTGGAAGCAGTAGCACAGCAACACAGTCATTTCTCTGGTATTCATATAACACCACTCAATTTTGAAAACCTTTTCCAGGCTCCTGTTGGAGCTCATGCTATAGAGATTTAGAGTGTCCAAGTCAGTGAGTGTATCTGTGCTATGACTATGCAGCATTAGCAAAATGCTGTATGAGATGAATGGCTGACCTGATTTAACTGTTGCTCTGTGGAGACCTGCATTTTATTTGGCACTGGGAATATCTCTCTCACACAAGCAGACAAAGTGTTATGTATTCAATAATGTCAATACACACACACATCTAAATGTGTTTATGCACACATTTCCTCTGCAGTGCATACACCTCTGCTGAACTGTGACGTTGCAGAATATTCTCAGAGTCAGAAGAGGATGCAGGAGATGGTAGGAAGCGAGGAGAGAAAAGAAGAGATATAGTAGCAGTAAGAAGGCTAGAGGGAAAGAAAGGCAGTGGGATGGTGAAATGGTAAGGAGCGAGGGAGTGGACAGATGACAGAGATAGAGGGGGAAGTGGAGTGGGGTATAGCCATTTAAGGCTACAGAAGCCTATAGCAGCTGAGACTCGAAAAGCAGCTGATTAGGAAATCAGTCTCTCCATTGCTCTCCCCCTTACTCCTCCTTGTTCTCTCCTTCACTGTCTGTGGATATTGTTATTCAGGCAGAGACAGACCAGGGATTGTTTGTCCACACCGCCGGTAAGGTGACGCGGTGTCTGCTCTGATGTCTGAGCGTGTGAGTGCGTGGCTTCTTGTCCTTGCCTGTATTTCCTTGTCAATTTAAGCTTGTGACTGTTTGTGTGTGCTACTGTTGAACCTCTGTAACTTATTTGTGTCTGTGGAGGATTTGCTGATTAATTATCTGGGTGATATATTAACTTCATTAACTGCCAGTGCCAGTATCTCATAGGACATAAATAGCAAACCTACTCAGTAAGAAAAGCATAACATAGTAATTAAAATTTCTTGTTTGAGTCTTGAAGCCTTTGATTGATGAGTTAGCCTCTTGTTGTTAGAGATGAGATTGAGATTCAACAAGGAGAAATAGGATAAGAAGGCATGAGAAAGTTCCAGACCTTGCTTGAGTAAATAAGAAATGATGCAAGATGGGAATTTGAAAAATAATGTATGAGGGAGTGAGAGTCGATGACTAAGGACTTTGCACAACAAGGTATAAAGGTGATATAATTTAGTAGAATAGAATAATTGAAAATGCAGAAAAATAAGATAATTTAACATTTTTGGGAAACACACTTATTTGGTTATATTTGATACCACAGGCACTGATTAAGTAAACTTAGCATAATGTGTCAAGATTGAAAAGTACATCTGCTGGCACCTTTGAAACGTACATGTACATGTTAAAGGTTTTTATAGGACCTAGCAGCATCTAGTGATGAAGATGCATATGGTAATCAAAGGAATACTCACTTCATTCTTTCTACGGGGCCTTCAGGTAACAGACTCAAGAGCCAAATCTTATTTATGGTGACCCACTTTTTAAAGGTGAGATACCATCCTTACCCAATTAATAAAATAGATCCTGACATGAGCAAATTTGTTTTTACTACCATTTCTGTAACACCTAATATTATTTAAAATAGCAAAATCAGTCACATCCAAGATATATTTTTGATAAATTAATCACAGCTTGATTTTACGCATTCTATTTAAAATATACTGTAGAGCGGAGGTGGCGTAAATTGCTGAAAAAATTTCTACAAACTTGCATGGTGACTCGAGTGATTCTTCAGCGACCCATTGTAGAGACTGCTGTAGAGCCAGTAGTTGGTGTGTCTGTTCTGGGTTATATAGAGACATGGCTGTGCAATGTGATTGACTGCATGAAACAGGATAGACTCACAAAAACACAATTCTTATCCTCAGGTTAATGCGCAATCTGGATCTTCAAATGATGTTCACCTAATCAAAAACCATAACATAAACATAGTTACTTGCTTTTGTAAATCTGGGTGCAGTGGAATCCCAAGACCATAGGTTTGTTATCTTTCTCTCACTGCAGCCAAACCTCAAACCTCACTGAGGCAGCCAAACTACCGTGGGCGAGGTGGGGGTAGAGGAGGAGGTGGTGGCCGAGGATCGGGACATGGAGACTTCCGACAAGCCAGAGATATGAGAAATGGCCAGGCAGAGAGTAAAACTGGGCCACATCAGAACAAGCTCTTCAATCAAAACACACCCAACAGGAAAGGGAACCCGCCAATGGAGAAGTGAGTGTTGAAGAAATTTTAGAATTTATGTTTGTAATTTGAGACATTAATTTAAAAGCAGATATGTGGTTGGTTTTAAGATGTTTAGGTTTGGACATTGTCAATTATTTTTGGTGCTGAGGAATATACAACAAAAGCTACATGTTGCATTTTCTAAATGTTTCTAAATGTGACCAGGCTCCCACACTGCTTTGGAAATCCAAGTTAAAAAACGAAAAAATCCACATACTAGTCTCTCATACTAGTGAAATGCAACATGGTTTCAAAACAATTTCTAATTTAGTCCACGATAGTCTACGAAGGTTAGTAAGAGTTGAAGAACAGATTTTTATTTTTATTTTTTTAATTTAATTAATTAATTTATTTGATGAATTATAAAATGAGATATAAGTATATAAATGTTTTTGTTTGTTTTTTTGGTGGGAGTGGGTTGTGGTTACTGTATGGCCACTTTAGGCTTAGCTATCCTGGTTTTGTGAAGCAAAAAGGTTGTAAAACACCTCTGCACACCATTGCTTCAGTGGGGGAAACTGAAAATGATTAGATGGGCCCATTTCTTAGTTTTCTTTAATAGTGATTTAAGATTAGTTCAACTCATTAGCTTGTTCTCTAACGTCCTTCAGTCCATGGCTTGATTTGCCTGCATGCTATGAAAATATCTGACATCAGACCTCTGTCTGTGTCAGTGGGCCACTGGCTCGCTGCAGCACAATATGGCAACAAGGTGGGAGGCCTGGTGTGTTGGCAGAGGACACAAGCCCAAAGCAGGGGGGATATGAGCCCTTTCTAATCCCTGCTCTATTCTCTGGTAGATTAACGCTTCTAAACCGACACAGAGTGAATCAGCACATCTCTCTGTGTCCCTCTGAAACTTCCATGGGACTTTGTATGTGTGTGTGCGTTCACAGCACAGGCACATGATTAGATAGATATAAGTGTACAGAAGAATAGAAAGCCTTAGTGATGATTTAATTTAGTCACATTGATTGAAGTAACATAAGAGTGTAACATGTGTTTCCTAAAGAAATGATGAGTTCATGTTCAGTCCAGGGAGTCATTAGTGGTGTTTGTTCCTGTAGCAGTTTCTTTTCACCACCTGTTGTGGTTTTAAATGAATAATGTTGAGTTTGTGGACCACTCTACATTTAACAACTAGTTAAAAATCAAAAAATAAAGACTCTGATTTTAAATAATTCAGCCCCTCACCTGAAATGACAGTGGCACAAGCCCAATCAAGTGACCCACCCAACAGGGTAAACTGCCAAAACTAGTAGAGACTAGCAGATAGATAGTAAGATAGCAGATTAAGTTTTTTAATAGATCGATACTTGGCATAATAAATAAATATCTGTTTTTCAGCTGTCTAGGTTTGGGGAGAAGCATAATACCATAGCACTGACAGTGTAATGTTGTACCCAGTATGCAGTATCCCACAATCCATTGTTCTAGACCAAGGGGGTGGAGACAGTTTGATTAATGGGATGTTTTAATGAAGACAAAACCAAAAAAGACGTTGACCTTTAGCACTTTATCGTATTAGACTTTAAAGTCTTTTGAGAAGGAGAAGGGGACATGTTGCGCAGAGACAGATTTAGCTAAGACTTATAACCTGCACGTAAATTTAAATGTTCTTAAATATGTCACAGGATTTGGAATGTTTTGTCTGTGTTCTTGCTCTTCTCTTCCAAACTCCTTCTGCTTATTCTTGTGTCCAGATCAGACAAGAGAATGATGCTGCCATCACGGTTTCATAAGGAGGTTCTCACTCACCTTTCCAGAAACTCCCAACAGACTGGTCGTAAGGACAGGCTGCTCTTCCTTGCACTCATAATACATTCAGTGTTACTTTTACATTCTCTACATAATCTGAAATGTTGCTATACTCTGTATATGCAATACAAGTGGTGACCAACTGCACTGTCAGTGGACCTTAAAATGAAATTTCAACCATGGGAGCGACAGCATTTGGTTGATTTTTGAAGTTAGTTTACCCTGTTTGTGTCTGTGTTCCAGTCCAATCTTTTACTGAAGACGTGCCTGTTATCGTTCCTGTTTGAAGAATGGTCATAGCCTTTTTTGAGGCACATATTTTAAAATGATTATAAGGCTCAAAGACAGTGAAGACTGTTAGAAGTGCATCACCAACTGGTTTACAACCCTGTGATCATCTGCTATTATGCTGCTCATTTGAACATGAGGAGGAATAAAGTAAAAGGAGTAAAGGCATATTCAAGGCCATAAAGAAGAATATGCCATATTACATTCTTCTCTACAAATCATCATCATCTTCCTTCAAGGAAGACCTCTTTTAAGCTTATATCTCAGTCCAGTAGTTACAGAAGGAATTTATTTTCTTTTGGTACTAGTACCCACTTCCATGTGCATCATTACATTACATTACATGTCATTTAGCAGACGCTTTTATCCAAAGCAACTTACAAGGGAATTGAGTTCAACCTGCCAGTCTTTTGCCCACAGGTTAGCGGTCTTAACCACTGAGCCACTCCACCCCCGGGATAATTTTTCTTCTGTTTTGTCTTCATTGATCTTCCAGCACCTATGAATCTGAACGAGAGCCTCAGCTTGGGGAAAGGAAAAACCTACAACCCTCAGCAGGTCCAAGGTCGAATCAAGGAAATCCTGGGGAAGTACAGTAATGGGTTCTGGGTGTCCAAGCTGCCTCAGATCTACAGAGAGCTCTTCACACAGGACCTGCCCACTGAGGCCATCAAAGACTTGGAGACGTGGACACACATATGCACTGTATGGACTCCTTATGTCACAGTGGTTATTTTTATTCTTATTTAATAAGAAAAGAATGATATTAATTGATACACTAAAATATTCTAATTTAGGGATACTAAATTGATTATTTGAATCAAATAATAATGTAGTGCTTTTCTCAAAATATCCCAATATTTTGCAGTACTGTATATATTCTTATCAATACACAGCCAGACATAAGACATAACAGGATGACAATAAATACACATATTCAAGGCAAACATTTAAATCAGAAGAAATTCCAGGAGCTCTGGTGAACCCATTATTGTAAATAACACTGCATTATTGTAAACAATGCAATACAGCCAGTCATGTATAATTGTTTTTCTGATTCTTTGTTTAGGTAGAGAAAACCTGCAGCAGCAACCCATCAGAGTTGCTCCTCTACCCAGCTAAGGAGCAGAGCCCCACATCCACCCTGTCACCCATCGTCAACCCAGACTCCCCCACTACCCCTGTGCCACCTTCAGACACCACGACAGATAAAGCCTCACATTGCCCTGCCCAACAGAAATCATGCCCTACCCATCTGACTCGCTCTGGCTCTCTCTCACCTCAGTCTACTCCATCGTCTTCCTCGTCCCCCAGCCCTCCTTCCTCCCCTGCTTCCCTCAGTCCCGACGTGAGGATGAAATTAGAAGAGTTGCTAGTGAAGTACTCCAATGGCCTGTGGGCACATGCACTGCCTAAACTCTTTCAGGACACCTACAAAGTCAGTAACACTTTAAAACACTGTCATATAGTACGTGTCATTACTGAATTTTGGAGGTGCATTTAATACATTTTTAATTACTTTTTTTTTTTATTCATTTACAAGACCAAACTACCCAAACATGTCCTGGAGAACCTTCATCTCCTTTCTGACATCTGCACTATTGACTACCCAATGCCTGACAACCCCAAGAGGGCCATCCTGTACAGGAGGAGCAGCAAAGGAGATGGAGGAGGAGAGGATGAGAACTGCAACAGGAGGGATTCTTCAATCAGTGAAGAGGAGCTGAAGGTGAGACAGGAGCTGGAGAGGAGGCTCAGTAAACAAACAGTGCCTTCTCTGCAAATCCCCAAAGAGGAGTACCCCTCTGTGCTGGTGGTGGAGGCTACCAACACCAATGCAGTCGTGCTCAGGTAGGAGGGAGCTGTGGAGATGAAAGTGCTGTGAGGTTTGACAGTTCTTGAATCTCAAACTGTCCCTTATCTTCTGTCAGGTACATTGGTGAAAATTACTCCCGGGCTCAGGAGTTCATGGAGGATGAGATGAGGGAGTTTTACAGCCAGGACCAAAGCACTCCAACTCCTTTAGCTTCTCCATGTTCAGGACAACTTGTTGCGGTCAGAGCTGAAGAGGAAGAGGAGATTCTGAGAGCGCAGATTTGTGAGGTCATGGCGGACAAGGTCAAGGTGAGACTGCAAAATACAGAACATAAGTTCTGTATTTGAAGTTAAAGTGCACAAATAAATGTAATGATGAGGATGACATCAGATATAGGAATGATTAGCAGTGAGCTAGTGAACTATGATACACAAATGTTTTAATTAACCATCACCCAGCTATAGCCTATCCTCCTTTAAGACTTCAGGGCTCCACTGTGAAAAAATAATGATAATAATTAATATTTTTTTGTCGAAAGGAACATTTTAAGGATCCCTGGTCCTTATCCTTTGCCTCTGTAGGTGTACTATGTGGATCATGGCTTCTCAGAAGTGATCACCAAAACCAAAATGTATGAGCTGCACGAGAGGTTTTTCAAACTGCCTTTCCAGGCCACTAAGTGTAAACTAGCGGGTGAGTCTGAATCAATCCCAAAGTCCACCCCTCCTTATTCTCCTTATTTTTATATATACCTTCATCAAGATAATTTTGTAGCTAGTTCACATGATGTAACTTTGTGAGCATGTGTCTAGGTCTGGAGCCGTTCTGTCAGGAGCCTGCAGTACTTAAGAAGTTTGAGATGATGGCCAGTGGTAGGATCTTACTGGCTGAAATCCTAGAGAGAGGTCAGACTCCTCTGGTGGTCCTGTACGACACGTCGCAGGATGATGACATCAACATCAATGCAGCATGCATGAAAGCTTTGCAGGACAAGATGCTAGCAAGCCCATTGCAGGTACAGGAGACAAGTTTGTGTACACACTGTATCCATGTGTGAGCAAGATTGCACAGCACACTTGACATCCTTTTTGTCCTTCTCAGGTGAACAGTGTTTATATGAATGTGACTGTCTGCAGCGTCTGCTCGGATGGGACCATCTACTGTCAACTGCCCTCCAGAGGTCTTGCCAAGCTGAATGAGATACTGGAGAAAATAGAAACATACTTCCACTCACAGGTTAGCACCATGCTATGCTACATTTGATGTTTAGACCAAAACCTGCTGAACAGGTAGGCATATTCATTTCATTTCATTCATTTCAAACAAACATAGCTACATGCATTTTAGACAACATTATTTTTGTATATCTGAGACCAAACATCTACACTGCTCATTACTGAGCCTTTTATAAAAATACTACAAGAATAGAATCTGGCAGAATTTCAATGTAGGACATCTAATGAAAGAACCTCTGCTATTATGTGTGACAAATTAGTTGTACTTGTGTTTTAGACCTGTACAGTAGTAGGCTCTACAGAAGTGTCTTTTAAGTTGTTTCACCGTGTAGCCTAAAGCACTTGACAGAACAACTTAATTTGTTCCTGTGTTCTAACTCAGTTTCTTCTTTCTCATCAGCCTTTTCTAAATCATGCATCATTCATACATCAGTATTCTGTCTTATTTATTGTTGCATACTCCTGACTAGAGTATTTACATATCTGTGTTTATATATTGTAAAAGTAACTTTAGATACATTATAAAGAAGTGAATGTAGTCTGTGTTACTTCTGTCAGGTAGAGTTGTGGACAGATTGAGATTAGGTTGATAATCCGGAGTTAAGACATTGCCAAGCCACTCAATCTGTTGACAGCACATGCTTTTTCTAGACTGCCTCTGTTGTCCTTTAAAGCCTGTAGCTGGAAGTCAGTAACACTTCATGGTTGAGTTTAGGACACAGTGTAAGGCCATTTACCAGTCTGATGATCTTATTTAAGAAACAACCATTAAGTGTGCAGCAAAGTAATGACTTTTGTATCCTTCAACTGTTTTACAACCTGAGGAAAACAAGGTTAACTGATAAAATAACAGTTTAAACTTTACATTTGGTAATTTATTGCTGGAACCATAAAAAAGTTTATTATTATTATTGTTATTTGTGGCAATAACATTGAATTAACTATTCTGACATGTGCTCTTTTAATTAGGTCATTGTTGCAGCAGACCAGTTAAACCTGTAACATTTTCCGTGAGCTTTAACAATATAATTTTTATTGCAGGCCATAAAGAATTAATTACTGTACTCTGTAACCTCAGTAGTTCAGCAGAAGTATGGTGAAATTTATCACTGATGCCAACTGTGGATTGACAAATGATGAAAGTTTATTCCATTTTGGTTTTATTCTAGGTGACATCAGACTTCCTGGTATCCAGACCCTTCTGTGGGAAACGATGCATGGCTCGCTATAAAGCCAAATGGTCTCGTGTGGAGGTAAGATGCCACTGCAGCATAGACTGTGCATTGGTAAATGCTGTATGTCCACATTTACTTGATGTTTACCTAACAAAAGTAATTATCACGCACTGTATCATTCTCTGCTCTACTGTTGTTATGTAGTTTATGTAGTGATTTATGTAAAAACATTTAAAGCCAAAAATCTCATATACATATATATATATATATTTGTTTTTTTGCATTTGTGCTTGATCTATAGATCACCAACCTGCATGGCAGCAGAGTGCTGGACATCATTTTTATCGATGTGGGTGTCCAGGCTTCTGTAGAAGTGTTTGAGCTGAGAGAGATCCCACCGATATTCCTATGTGACCTAATGGCAATCCCACCACAGGTCAGCACCAGTGTCTATGACAGCCTCATGCTGAAAAACTCTCAAGGGACAGTTAACCAAGTTATGTACTAACATAGTTGTCTGTACTTCCTGGAACTGAACGTCCTCCCAACACCCTCTGTTTAGGCTGTTAAGTGCTGTCTATCAGACTTGACTGTCAGTCTTGGATCATGGACCCCAGATGCTGTCCAGTGGCTTCGAGAGAAAGTGCTCAACATCTCTGACTGTAGCATGAAGGTAAATGACTGTCAGACCTTTTTGAAAAATGTGACTTACTCCTACTGTCCTTAGCATGATTTTGACCCAATACCTACAAATCAATTTTCAGACTGATATCACACCAACAGCAACAAATTATTCCTTGAGAACAAAATATGAATAAAGGTTTCCTTGACCATCTATGTCCTTATGTTCGCGTTCTTGCGGTGCCTGCATCTTCTCTCCTTCCACCTACCCTTTCTCATGTATTCATCTTTTTATTGCCCTCAAGGTTGCCAAGGTTGATGAAACCACATGCTGCATCTACATCTACCTTTTCACTGATAAGAACTTCCAAGACCCGGCCCGCAGCCTCAACCGTCAGATGGCGCAGTCTAACCTCTTAAAACAGCAGCCTGATGTTTTCCTGACAAGCCACAGGTTTCTGCTGCTTTCTGTCTGTCTCAGTGTTTGCTTCACATCCAGTCTTATACTTCCAAAACTAAATTTCCTTGCTTGTTCATCCCACTTTACAGCCCTGCTAAAATCTCCACAGCCACTTTATCCTCTAAAACACCCAGTACCAGTGATTCAACTAATGGCAACCCAACATCTACCACTGTCACTGCCAAGCCTCATCCCAGAATGGCTCTACCAGGAAACAGAGGAGGTGGAGGAGGAAACCTGGCCAGCGCCATTCAACCAAAAACACCCTCATCCCCCTCATCTTTTCCCCAGCTGCCACCATTGCTGGAGCTGCCCCCAGCTGGTAATGATGTTATTAAACTGTTGTCCAATCCAGTCCAATTTCATTATAAAGGACTTTTAAAAACAACAAGATTTGCCAAAATGTCGAGTTGTAACTTTAGAATCCACACAAGACAACATGACCCAGGCAAACAAAAAACAAATAGGACATTAAATAGACAACGTAAGCAATACTAACTTAATAGTGTTTTTTGTTTCACGTGTCATAGGTCATATTAAAGCCCAAAAAATTCCAAAGTCAGTCCAGTATTTGATTTAACTGTAACCCTTAAACTGTAAATTGAGAAATTAATTTAATATGCCTCTTCTCAGGAAACAACATGGATGTATATGTATCAGTGGCGTGCCATCCAGGCCACTTTGTCCTGCAACCCTGGAGAGACATGTACAAATTGGTGGTGTTGATGGGAGAAATGATTCTGTATTACAACAAAACTGAAGAGAAAACACTCAGCATCGAGAAGAATCAGATATATGCTGCTAAAGTGGAGAACAAGTGAGTTGAGCGTTGATAGTACTTTTAAGCTGTGTTTTGTTTTGTTTTTTCATTTCTGGCTCAAAGCTGTGATCTTTCTGATTTCCTGTGAGTATTTGTGGTGATGCACTGTGTATTTATCTTCTTCTTTCAGCTGGTACCGGGTGTTAGTGAAGGGGGTTCTGACCAATGGGTTGGTGTCAGTCTATGAGTTGGACTATGGTAAACATGAGCTGGTCAGCTGCACCCAGCTCAGATCTCTGATCAAGGAGTTCAGACAGCTGCCGTTCCAGGGAATCACTGCTCAGCTGGCTGGTGAGTGGAGCTGGAGCCACACATGAAGCTCAGTTCAGTCTGAGGATGATGATAGTAATCTATGGTAATAATTGGGTTAAAGCTGTAGTGCCTAATGTTTAGATAAAAACAAATGTCTGTTACATTCAAGCCACTGTTAAAGGAGTTCAAACAATGCTGATTAAGCCTATCAGCCCCTCACGACTCATTCATTTTTCTCAGTGTAGCAGTATTAGCATCTTGTGTTGCCCGGCACTATTCTCACTCTCACATGACATGGTCATTCAGCATATTTGACATGATAAATGCTTATTGTCCCAGCCCACCTCTGCTCTCTCACTGCTGCTGTATACACACAAACACTCCCTCCTCTCATGTCTGATGGCACTGCTTGACAGAGTCCATATTTATATGAAGAATGGAGTATACACATAATATTCTGACGTGTATATATACACTTCTTAAATATTTCACCACACCTCTTAAGTATTGAACTCAGGTGTTTCATTCAGGCTTTGGTACTAGGGAATCTTAACACTTCAGCATACCAAGACATGTTGGATAATTCTATGCTTCCAACTTGTGGCAACAGTTTGAGGAAGAGCCTTTTCTATTCCAACATGACTGTGCCCCAGTGTACAAAGCAAGAACTAAAGACATGGTTTGACGAGTTTGGTGTGGAAGAACTTGACTGGCCCACACAGAGCCCTGACCTAAACCACATCAAGCACCAGTTGCGGTGAACTGGAACAGAGATTATGAGCCAGGCCTTCTCATCTTATATCTGCAAAAGGGGGACCAACTCCACATTAAAGTACTGTATATGTATTTAAATTACTGTCCCTGTTGGTGTAATGCTCAGGAGTCAAAATACTTTTGTCCTTAAAATGTAAAAAAATAAATAAATAAATATATATATATATATATATATATATATATATATATAGTTGGCGCGGCCGGTTGGGTCTGGGACCTGGGTCCACATAGTGAGCAAGCTATGAATTTCACTTTGATATGTTAGCGCGGATGTATACCTGGCCCAGAAGGCTCTGACCTGGCTGAGCGCGGATGTAGGTAACGTTACGTTATGTAATTTATTGTCATTTTTTGTTTTATAACGGTCTATGTAATTTACCACGGTGAAAATGGTTTCAGGTTGGATATCCAACCGTCGCGTCCGACAACTGTCTGAATGAATATCCAACCTGAAACTAACTTCACGCGGTATAGCTTTAGCTAACGTTATCAACGTTTTGCTGATTAGTTGCTGATAGTTGCCTACTACTACTAGCAATCTTACTCTGATATACTTTTTCTGTCCTACTCCTAATGTTAGGTGTGATGAAAACAGAGGAGCGCCACTTAGCAGAAGAAGAATTCAAATGAGCCATTTTAATCTAGATTAATCTAGATTAACTCCAAGATTGCAGTGAGATTAATCTAGATTAAAAAAATTAATCTATGCCCAGCTCTAATATATATATATGTGTATGTGTACTCACACTGTTATATACCATTATCTCTCTGTCTCCCGCTGCAGGAGTGAAGCCGAGGCAGTGGTCAGAGGAAGCTTCCATCGTTTTCAGGAACCACGTGGAAAAGAAACCTCTCGTGGCCCAGCTGGAGAGCCTTCATGAAGCCAGAAACCCGTGGGACCGGAAGCTGATGGTCTTCCTGGTTGACACTTCACAGGAAGAAAGAGATATCTGGGTGCATGACATCATGGCTGAGTTTGCTGAAGATCTTACCAATGAGTTGTAGATTAAAAGCAGGATTATTTGCAAATCTTAAGAGGAAAGAAGTTGGGATATGAATATATGAAAAAAGGAGAAGCTTGTCAATCTTTATCTATCTACCATTTCGGGATTCGAAAAGTAGAAAGAGGAAAGGGATGAATGAGTGAAGGAGCAGTTGTCAGGTGAAAGGGAACTGAGAGGTTTAAGAGTATGTGGAGTCTGGCGTTGGCAGAAAGATAAGATGTGCTGGTGGTGCAGCAACTTGCTTGTTAGGTTTGGTGTGTTCACTAAGTAATGTGCTGTGACTTCTAACGACTGCAGTGTGACCATTGGTTAATACACCCATGTACAATGCTGTGCTGAAGTCCAAACTTGCTACAAATACAAATGCAGTATAAAAAAACCTTACATCTATATCCATAATCATCTCACAAAGCATTGATTTGTCGCACATGGTTTGGTATGAGCTCTAATTTTAATTCAGTTTCAGTGAGTGTCATACTTGAAATACCTGAATACCTTTAACCCTGCCAATGTGAGCACCATGCAAAGAATGCTTTTTGCTTTTTGGCCCCTCCCTCTTCGGCATCTGGTTTTTACACTGGATGCCCTTCCTGACACAACCCTCCCATGTATGTCCAATTTAGAGTGTCCAATTAACAATGAGCAATGGGGATTGGGTACCTTGCCCTGGCAGGAACTCTAATTGGCAACCCTTTAGTTGCAAGCCAAGTTCCCTTTCCGGCTATGGCTATGGGCTGCCCGCTATGCAAAGGATGCATAAAATGTTCAAGTGAAGTTTGTATTTGTTTACAAAATCTGCTTTTTGGAGGAAAACAGACAGATATCGAGAGAGCAGAAGGAGTTGACACATTTTTTTTTATTTTGGAATACATTTATTTAAATTATGAAAACAAAGTGAAATTAATAAGTTTTCAGTTACTTGGCTCTTTTAGCAGATGTGTGCTAATATAGTCTGTTGTACACAGAAGTTAATAAGGTTTGCTGAGGACTAATACATTATATCAAATGTTCTGAGTTCTGACTTTGCTTTTTTTAATACATAACATTAATTGTTTCTATTGATACATCTAAATAAGTGCTGATTTAGGATTTTGCAGGTAACTCAAAGACTGAAATGAAGGTTGTGACTTTACCAAATTAGTTTTTTTGATGAAAAAACAAAACACTAGAGTGAAATGCATGTGTTAAAAATCAGACCCTGGCTCCTGTGAAGGCAGTATGTCATGCATCTCCTCTTCCTGTCACACTGACACAGTGTGACATTTAAAAGTCATTTATTCCATGAAAACAAGACTTAACTTTCAGAAAGTATTTGTGCTGCATGTTGCAGATCTAAATTGTGTGCACCTATATTTGATGTTACAGTAACAAGAATGTTAAATTGCCAGTAGTGATTTACTAGTAGATTTTCATTTAGAGGATTATAAGATTTTCTGCTTATGGTTGTTCTGGTCTAATCCTCCAATGAAATGTTGTTCTGATGTGGGATTTGATTTTAAAAATGTGACCTTTTTTTCTGATGCAACTGCACCATATTTTTGGATGTGCAAATGCTTCTCCAATTGTGTGACACAAAGCCTGACAAAGCCCACAGCTGCATTGTTGTTAACATATGAAAAATGACATGAATTTAATTTATATTTAACTTATATTTCCGGGTTGATAATGATAAGTTTATCCTTTGCATTTCATTTAACAGTGACCAGGAGTTAATAAAAGGTTTTGGAATAGAGTGTTCATGCTTTATTGCACCATAACTCATAAAATAGTCTCATGTTGTTCTTAGTGAAAGACAAGACTTTGTTTCAATTTGATTATTTTATTAAAATAAAGCATTTCAATCATATTTACACAAAAACATTTAAAATATGCATCTATCTAAACTGTGTGTGCTACCACATAGTATCATTGTTGTCAATAGCCGAGCGCTGGTTACCAAAAGGTGAATATTTTATTGATCCTCTGCTGAAGGATTCAGTGTTGGTCCATGTAGTCAGTATTTTAGTGAATGGAGAGCATCATCACAAACTCTGAGCAAAAGGAGACAACACAGAGAAAGTTTAGTCAGCACGTTATATGTGATACATATCATAATCCACACTAGTAAATAGATGTTGTGAATTTGCCTAAACTGCTGATCCCCACCTTCAAAGTCAATGTTTCCGTCTGCATTGATGTCCAGCTCCTTCAGGATTTCCTCCAGCTCTCCTTTCTTCAGCTTCTCTCCCAGCAGCGTCTTGACGGCCTCCTTCATCTCTTCCTGTGTGATCTGTCCGTCACCATCCAAATCAAACTGTCCAAAATAGGATGCGACAAAAAATTTCAATTGATCTTTATCACATCCCTTAAGATAAGCTCTTTCACATGTTTACTGAAAGAAAGTAAATTGCACACAATGTACAAGTTCTAATTGAATAATTACAGTTTCATTATTAACTGGCTGACCTGTACAAAGGCAGACTGGAGCTCTTTGAGTCCCAGCATATCGGCGGTTTCTCCCATCATCCTGGGTCCCATCAGTTCAGTAAAGTCCTCAAAGTCCATCAATCCTCCCACTGTGGAGATGAAAGATAGTATGCCTTTTTATTTTACACTTCCTTGCCCATTTTTAATTAAAAGTACAGTGTGTTTCATGCTGCAGCTGAATATTCTTCACCTCACCCCTCACATCCAAATGTGTTGGAGAACCTATGTAACCTTCACTTCACCAAATCAGATCAGAATCAAACATTTAGTCACAGGTTTCTGGAAGGGAAAAATATTGCATTTGACATTACGTTTAGATTTTAATCGTATTGTTTAATTTTTAACAAATTCATCCTGTGGGCCAGATTGGACCCTCTGGCGGGCCGGTTCTGGCCCCCAGGTCGTATGTTTGACACCCCTGGGTTAAAAGATCACACATGCATTGTGGGTCATGTCCATAAATTGCTCAAAAAGTCAAAACCAAAATTTTAAAATCAATTCAGTGTATATAAAACTGTGGTTAGTGTGGTTAAAAGCCTGGCCACAGCATTCTGAACAGTCTGCAGACAATTTCAAGAGCCCTTGTCAAAATACATAAAAAGGGAGTTGCAGTAATCTAATCACAAAGAGGGCTCACTTCTCATCTTTATCTGTTGGACGATCTCCAGCAGCTCCATCTCTGTGGGCATGTATCCCATCGTCCTCATGCACTCAGCCACATCCTTGTAGTTCAGGTAGCCATCTTGGTCGTAGTCAAACTCCTTGAAGGCCTCTTGCAACTCTGTGAGATTTTTGTTTTGATTACAGTATATTAACAGTGCACGATCAGCATACATGTTGATGTGATTGTTTATTAGAATTTTACAGGATTATTTGAGATGCAGCTATTGTCATGTTAATATTTCTAGTGTGATTCTGCTGTGACAGTGTGACTTACCATCTAATTCAGCCTGAGCCAATTCTCTCTCCTGCAGGAAAAGTAATGGTAATTTTACATGTCAAAGATTTTTTTTACCTGTGGCACAATTTTGAATATCAAAATATATTTATTTGAATTATGCAAGTCCAGATGTGGCTAAATTCATACAAAAACCTTAGTGTGCAGGGGAGAATCTGAACACTGTGTATGCATACTACTATAAACAATGGAAAATATACGTAAACATTTTCAAGCTGAATTGACCCAAATGATTTGTTAGTGCTCTTTAGCTGGATAACCCTAATGAAACGTGACATTAATGCCCAACTAATCAGCTGCTAATACTGTGTGCACACGGAGCTTAGTGGTAGAAAGATCAGGAACAAAACTATAAGTTCACTGTCTGACTTCCCCCTCACTCGTGAAAGTAAAACTGTCAGGGTAAAACTTTTTTTTTTTGCTGCAGTTTTCAGTTACAGCTTCAACGTGACCGTGGAGGAAGACATTCCAGTTCAACTGTATATGTAGATTTTAAATGCAAATGCACCAGCCAGCTACTTACAGCGCCAAACACACTGTTGAGCACGGAGGTGTAGACTTTGTTCTTACTCTCTGTGTTTTTCTTGGACGACTTCTTAGATGATTTCTTGGGTTTTTCAGAGACTGAACCAGATGGGGAGTCAACGTCTTTGCTAAAATGAAGTAAAACCAACAATAATGTATATATGTATAATCTCAAACGTCCCTGACACACAATTTCATTATAAATATACCCATAAAAAATGAGAATATCATGTCCACTGTGAGGGTCATAGTTTGAGGCTGTTGATTAAATGTGTTTTTGAAGACTGCCACAGTGTCAGTGACAGAATACAGTGAAATGTTGTTGTTTTTTACGTGTACCTTTCTGTTGAGTTGACAGAAGTTGTTGAGGGTGTCCTCTCTCCTGATGTTGACATGCTGTTGACGAGCAGACACTGTGTTTTCCAAAGGTAGCAACAATCTTATTTTGTCCACAGTGGAGAAATATTGTCATTACAGCTTTTTTTGGTGGGAAAAACCAGGTGAATCCACTTCTGCTTACCTTAATATCCTCTCCTAAATGGCGAGAAAAGAAAACCACAGTTGCTGTCTGGGCCTCCTCGATTAGAGCTTCCTCTTCTTGTGTTGCTCACTCTCTGGTTTCCTTCTCCTCTCTTGACTTTCTTCCATCAGAGAGGCTTAACAGGTAACTGCCCAGCTCAGTGAGCAGCCAGTGATTAGAAAGCCAAACGTGCAGGAGCAGTGTGCCTGACGTGACATCTGAAAGGTCATTTAATCACTATTTATTTAGTTCAATCCCAACATCAACTCTGTAGCCTTTTTCACCTTGTAGGGTTGAGACAACCATAAAATCAATAACTTATCATTCTATTCATCTATTTCAGTAATTAACATGTATGCATTTTTCAATCATTCATTTTTTTCCGGCTTATTTTTTGTCACTTCGACCCTATGAAATGAAATGATGAATGTGTTCATAATGAATGAGCAAAAGAGGGAAAAACATGCAACATAACTTTATTTTTCACATGTCAAAACAGAAAAAAGACGCCTAAAGTCAGTGACCATAAATATCCATTGAATGGGTGCTCCGAGGTGTTTGGATTTTTTCTCTATTTTGTAAATAACATTTACATTTTTATTTTCATCGTTTTCCCAAAGTAAATCAATTACATAATTTAATAAAGTTTGCAATTCGCAGTTTCACCATCTTAATGCATGTTGACTGCACTCCTCATAGTACAGATATTAAAATTGATAACTTACCATAAACTATGTTGTTATTAATTTATTAACTTCTACACTTTTTCAATTCACATACACTTTCATCACCAGTGTTTATTTTATATATTTATTTACATTCACTCTCTGCTCACAATACCTCTTTTCTTATCTTCTTCAGGAAATGTGTTTATTATTGTTAATAAGGTCATTGTAATTGTTCATCCGGGTTCTGCAGTCAGTCTGTCAGTCTGTCCAGCCCGGCATAACGGCTCACCTGCAGGCAATTACCCAATCAACACACCTGTCTGCGTCTCCTCTCCTCAGCGGCGTTAAAGTATGAATAGTTGTGATTTAGTTTTAACATATTTATCAAAACAGTAATGGAATATGGAGGAAAAATAGGACTTTTGGACTCAACTGGAACACATTGTCCCGCTGTGGCGTTTTCGTGACGTCACAGGACGTTCAACTCTCAGGTACGTTTCTGTTGAAATCACCCTGGAAAGACTTATTAGTTTTAAAGCGAATTAGTGTCACCAATAATTTAACTCTGTTTTAACTTGAAAAAACTCTTCAATGCATGTGAAGTATTCTTTAAACTCCGACAGGTTTATGATAAATGTTGACCATAAGTTATTTAATGATGAAAACCCCAAACATACAATGACGTATAAAGTAAAGGTTTTTTCCCGCGTTAGGTTGTTGTTTCAGTAACGTGTGTCTGTCTTTTCTAGAACCGTCGCTGGTGAAAACGAGTGAAGAATCGCAACAGTGCAATTGGTAAATTTGTCCACTAGATGGCACAATACCTCAGTAAGTACATGTGTTTTCCACACATGGTAATTATAACGGTAATAGTCATTAAAACATGTGAGAATGAATCAGCAATTCTTAAATATGTCGTAGTAATAAAGTTGGTTTGAATAGTTTCTATCAGTAAATAGTGATATTAGATTGTGTGCAGCAACAATAGTTTTTTTTGGCTTTGTTCTTTTACAGATTTTATTTTTGGATGATTTGTCTGTGTCTTTTATTTTATTTTGTGATATTTATATATTATAAACACATTGACGTATTAGCTGGGATATATCTAAAATACACTGTAAAACAAATATTTACATGCATAATGTGTCCCAATTGAAACCCATTCTGACAATAGTGATTGTGTGGAAAAGGTGTGTGTGTGTGTGAGAGAGAGACTGTCCCACTAAGGCCAGCCTGTTGGGCAGAATTCAAAAACTTTATTTGTAAAAAGAAAACGATGCAAGACATTTCAGTTACAGTTTGCTTTACAGAGAACTAGGCTAGAAAAATATATTTTCACGATAAAATGCATTTAAGGATACAGTTATTTTCAGTGTCAGTACAATCTTTTGTGAGGTGTGCTGTGCTTTCAGTTTTACCATTTGCTTTGTTTAGCAAAGTTAAGGTTTAATGATGGTGAGTTTTTTTTTTCACCATGTTAACTTCAGTAAATAAGCTTGGCACTTTTGTTTAAAACACTTTTGATTCTTATTATAGTTTGACTAAGAAATTAATGAAATAGCCACTGTGTGCAGTGGAATTATGTGTCCAGTGGAATGTACCAGCAAATAAAATTCTTCAGTTCACTCTTCCATTTTTTCACATTAACACATGTGAAAGTAAGTGGTAATGATGTAACTTGTCTTCCTGGATATTAAGGTAGTTGTTGTAGTTAGAGCCATTTACAACATCTCTTGTTTTTTTTTAGGATTTTTATCTCCTGCTCTGTGTTATTCATTCCCTGAAATCAACATTGTATTCAGTCCCTGTATAAACCTCATCTAATGGTCATCTTCACATTTCTGTCTTCTCAAACCCACACCTTTCCCTTCCCACTGCCATCAGCTCCCTCTCGGCCTCCGCAGCAGCCAGTGCCCAGGCCGCGGTGCTTTGTGGCAGGCAGGTTCTTGTACACAGCTCGACTGTAGGGAATGAAGCACAGGCCCAGCTGCAGGTGTCGGGCCAGGCGACAGTACGCAGCCAGAGCCAGGACCAGCAGAGGGGTCACCAAGAGGAAGCCCACGACCAGAAGAGCCACACAGCCGCCATCAGTCAGCAGCTCTGAACAGTACGGGGTTGTTCCATGAGGGCGGACCTGCAGAGACCAGAAACAGAGGTTGCTATGTCAACACTTTTTATTCTGCAACTGTAGATGTTGCTCAAGTGCATCTCTCTCTTCAGTTAGAAAACTTTCTTTGTTAGTTTGAAAAGTTTGATATTGGGGGATCCCAGTGATGATATACGGAGTACAACTAGTCTTTGTGCACTTCTAGAGTACAAATATTTAGTTTCTCACAGCTTACTTTCATCTCATTAATCTGATATTAAGCAACATTTATGATATGTGATTTTTACATTTTTTTTATTACAGGGTAAACAATAGAGTACTTAATAAAACTTCAAGGAATATTCAATTCCAGCACAGTCAAGCACAATCAAACATGTAATCATTATAGTCAAGGTATTTGTATTTGTTGCTGAGCAATAACACTGAGGGAGTGGGAGATGAGGTGAATGGGTCAGGATTTGAGTGTAGGAGAGGAATGGGAGACAGCAGCTTTGAATCATCCTTATCGCCCCATGAAGGGCGAAGTGAACATTTGAGTGCATGAAAAAAGAAAAGTGCAGGGAATAAATAAAAAAAAAGGGCGGTTGCAGGTCACAGTAGAGTGCATGTTGACAAGCATGTAGCCAAGTATCTATTATCTTTGAAAAATTGTAGAGATGAGGTCAAAGTTATGTTTTGATTCAACCTTTCTTTTTGGGATAAAATCATTTTAGTTTTGTAGTTTCTACACAAATACAGAATTGTTTTGACGCTGACCTGATAGAGTTACAGCTGTTCATGAAGAAATACCAGCCACAGAGAGAAAGTAAAACATCAGGGGGAGTAAATGGGGGAGGAGAGTGGAAGGAGTTGTAATAGAAAAAAGTGTTTGTTTGTACTTAGTGAGGCCTCATGTTTGGCTCTAGTTCTGAGCCAGGTTTTACAACAACATGCCTTAAAAATGTTTTAACTGTGGACTGTTTTGTTGGATGTGAACAAAAATATGGTGAAAATGTGCTCACAATGTAAACAGCTCCAGTTGTGGAAGTGCTTTACCCACATTTCTGTCTCTACTTTTCTTGTCACCCCCTTTTTTAATTTTAGATTTCTTTCCCTTTGTCGATGCTCCCAGGTCCCGGTTAATCCTTTTCTAAGCTGCTGTCACATGAGGTCTCACTGTGAGAGAGTAAGGGAACAGAGAATCCTGAACTCTCTGGTCATTAAGGAGAAAATGCCATTGGTATTTATTAAATAGCTGTGAACCATGATGACCTTTTTGGGATAGTCCAGGATAATGTTTAGTGGCCCACATAAATATGCTGTGCTGTTTGATGTACACATGCACTCATTACATATACATACCTTATTGTTTTCATAACACACATCTGTGCACTTTCACAGATTGTGTCTTTCTGGGTGCACTGTAATTCCCAACTGGCTACAAAGCAGTCTTAAAAGTTTTGGACTCTGTAGACTCCTGACCCCTCACCCTCCCAAGATCATCCATCTCTCAACATCTGAGAGAAACGTCAGACTTATCTGATTATGAAACCTCTCATCACCGATGGAGCCAAACTCCACCCTCAGCCCCAGACTCGACGTTTTCCAACTTTTTGATCAAAGTTATGAGATTAGGACTTTCAGGTCTTTCATAGGAAGATGAATGCCGCTATCTCCATGTCCATCGTGTGTGTTGAAGAAACACATGTGCGCATAAAGATTTAGTTGTTAACAACTCTCTCACAGCCGTGGAGCTCAGTGTGATTGGCTGAATGTGCTGCTGTTAAATGTCTTGAATCCTGATCCATATTGCTTTCACTGCCACTTAAATTAAGGCTTATCCATATTTCGAGAGCACAAAAATAACATCCACACTGAAATATAACTCAAACGCTATGGAAGTAAAGCTGTCTCACCAGACTTTTAAATTTTAAAAAATTCAGTGGTAGAACTGAATTTTTTAGCAATAAAACAATGTATTTAAACGTTTATGTCTTTAAATGTTTAATATGTTATTATCACTTATTTTTCAGGGTCAAATATTCAAGGTTTAAAATAATATTTATCCAAAGTGCTCAAATGTACTTAACTTATTGGAATTTGAGATAAATTTGAGGTCAAATCACACCAAATCATACTATATTCCATTGTTCATGTGATGCTGATGCTTGGAATTACGTTTGTATCCTTTGTGTTTTAGTGAAGCAACACACATTTTTGATTTTGCTTCAAGCTTTTGATTCAAGCCATAATCGATTGCTTCTTTTTGGTATTCCAGATGCTAGATCTAAATTTCTTTTAACTCTGATTTAAAAATGTGCATTGGTCTACTACTAAATTTAAGCATGCTGAATTGTGGCAAAAGTCTAGTTCAAAAGGAGAATGTTGAAATACACTGCTCAAACACTTAATTGACACATCATTTCTTTGATTTATTTTAATTTTCATTTTATTTTGGTCAGTGAAGATTTTGATATGATTTTAGGTGTACTGCTTTTTTTTTTTAGCAGTACATATAGTTTCAATGTAAAATTTTCACTGCTATTATGTTTGAAAATTTAAATCTGACAAGACAGATTTACTGCTATAAAAGTCCTACATTATACATCACTCACTCACTCACTCACTCACTCTCCCCCCTTACTGTAGAGTGGCAGAGGAAGCCAAACACCACCATGACAGTGGCTGGCGTCAGGATGGTACCAAACACCAGTGCAGCCAGGCACGCGTTGATCGCAGCGATCACCAGGTTCTGAGCCGTCACCAGTACAGAGCAGGCCCAGCAGTCCAGGGATCCTCTCAGCTCCAGCGCAGCTTCACTGGCCCCACCACCAGTCTCTGCAGCAGAATATGGAGGAGGTACGACCACACGTGAAGGTGTTTCTCTGCCTCCACCCACTGCAGTGGTAGAGGCCAGGGAGTTGGAATGGTGGAGATGGTGTGGGTGAATGGGGTGATGATGATGATGGTGGTGATGAGGTGGCAGTTCCTCAGACAGGTCTAAGGCCTGATGGTGGGCCCCCTTCTCTAGAGTACCACTCATACTCATAGTGAACTGTGGGCAGAAAAATTAGAAAATTAGATTTTTCTTTTTTTAAGCAGAATTAGCAGATGTTTTGAAATCCTGACAATAATTGCTGTAAGATGTTTATTGAGTAGAGATTTTCTCACATACACCAACTGTATACATTGTAAATTACATATAGATATTTTTAGAGTTCAAGTGCTGCCACTCATTCCACAATTTGGTTAGAACTCACAAATGTGAATTGTGCTGAATTATGTATTTTTTCTTTAACAACTTTTGAATATCATGGTACTGATCTACATCACGTTTGAAAAGAAACAATCTAACAAATCCTAATCAATACAATTTATTCTGTTAATGGAGACTAAACTTTATCTGACTAGCCTATAGAAGTCTAATGTGAAGTATATCAGAGACCTAACATTTTTTTTGATAATATCTCAGTATGTGAAGCATTTAAGTGCGTACAGTCTATAACAATATATATTAATAATATTATTGCAATGTGCAACACAAGGATTAAAGGTGCCTTTACAAAACAAAAAGTCAGTCAGAAAATGAGTACCTTTTTAAAAAAGTATGTGTTTACACAAAATTCACAAGTTCAGTTAAATAAGTTATTTATATTGTGTCAGACAGATTTCCACAGTAGGTGGTGCACAGCTGTGTCTGGTACAGGATATCCTCACTTCTCAAAGGTCATGTGACAGTGATGGTGCAGTGGGAAGGGGATGTGCGGGGTGAGTAATGATGAGTAACGGGGGCCAGGTCAGCTGCTAAAAAAACTACAGCAGTGGAAAAATCCCAGTGAGATCAACATGTCAGTCTTTGCTTTTAGTGGTAGCTGTTTCTCTGGTTAAATAATAGCGATCTGCATTTCTTGGGTCTCGTGGGTGACATTAAATAATCTATGTTACATTTGCTGGAAATTTACATCAACAGTGCAAATCATGATATACCATTTTTGTCCATGGTTGTTTATTTTAGTGTGTGTCTCCCATTGTTATCACAAGTGTTGTTCTAAGGTGGAAGGTCACACAGGAAGGACTGGCAGGAAAGTGTGTGTATGGCATGTATGGCGTGTGTCTTGGCGAGACCCTTACTTAAAATACATTCATTATATGCCCCACCCATTTTTCTCACTGTTCTCATCATCATTTATTTTTTTAAATTATACATGTCCTTATTTCAGATACATTCTGAAATTTAAATCAGAAAATCTTCGGCTGTGAAGTAAATGTAGGTCATTGTCTTGATTCATTATTAACTCCTTGTAGAATTCATGCTATTGTCAATGCTCAGTGAGTTCATACAGTGTTATTATGCTTTTGTTCTGTCTTTTGTTATTCTATTGCTCTGTTGTCTAGAACAAAGCAGCAGCTGCAATTAGTTCTGTGTCTCAGACAGACGTTTTTGAAAATCAATGTGTTCATCCTTCCAGAATATAAGCTCTTGTAGCTCATTTTAAATGTAGTCAGGCACACAAAGGTGTCCAGGTGTTTTGGAAATAATATATATTTTAAAGGTTTCAGTGTGATGCCGCTGCAACTTCTACTCACGTTGTGTTGTGGGGCCTGGTGGACCTCTTGCTGTTCCTCCTCCAGAATGTTGCTGCTTTTCTTTCACTTCTCAGTAACAATCCTGTCCACTCAGTCCTGTAAGCACACACACACGTTTTCCTCTCACACTAAAAGAAAGAACTTGGCTGGTCGAGTAGAAACAAATCTTTTTTCTTGTCTGAAGTTGAAAGAGCTTCCACTGTTTTTGGAGCCCTTATCTATTTGGTGGTGGTGGTATGCTGGTATGTTGGCTTCCTGCAGCTCTGCTCTCCCCCTGCTTCTTCTCGCCACTATCCAGAGTTGTCAGTGGAACTGATAGTCTCACTTGTCTGTCCCACTTGCAGTATTGAATTCCTGCCCTTGTGTGAAGAAGTTGTAGCACACAAGATGTTTCTCCTCAGCTGCTGGTAAAGATTCCACTCACAATTTTTGTGGTCTTTGTCTTAAGTATGTCAAACGCCTGTCTCTCCTCCTCTTTTTACCCCCCTTCATCAAACTGTGTCCTCAGTGCTTTCTCTCTTTCCCTCCCTCCTCCATCCATCCCACTTTCTCTCCACCCCCTACCTTTCTCCAACAACTCCTCTCAGCACATGTATTCCACGCTCTTATCCAAGGCAAGTTCTACCCCGGTTCACCCCGTCCTGGTTGCAGTGGGGGCTGGGTGTTGCATGTTAGGGGTTAGAGAGTGAGGCGGTTGTCTGATAAGTTGAGGTTCAGGAGAGCAGAGAATGAGGGGGAAGGGCAGCAGAAACATGTGGTTTGTGTTTAAAGGAGTGGACCACTCATACTATGATGTTGAACACATTTTTCAGGTTGTTTTATGTTGTTATATTTTTGTTATTTTATGTTACAAGAGTCCAGAAGGCCTTTTTTTAATTTTGAAATTAAACAAACAAACATGACATATACGTGTCAAGTTTAGGCAAGTTTAGGATTCAGGATTTTTACTTGTCATATGCACAGAGATTAAAGTAAAACATGCAGTGAATTGAGGACTGAGTTGATCTGTCTTGATATTGTATAAACACAGTAGAAGAAAAAGCAAACAGCATTTAAAGAATGAAAATCTAGTGTTAAAGCCCATTTAAATGGCTACACATATATATTATACAATTGGTTAAGTAAAAATTATATATACATCTTTGACGTAAAGAAATAGATCTTGTACATTCAAGGTCCAAACTGGACAAAATTTATACAATTTGAATAAAGTGCCCTTATGGATTAAGTATCCATTTTTGATAACAAATGGCACCTTTTTAAGTGACAGTTGTACAAATAAAAAGGGCCAAAGTACAAATATTTTTTCAGATTCTTTAACTTATTTAATAGTCTAAAATGTTTTACTTGAAGTAACTGATGCCACACTGCATAATGACTCTGATGTATATGGGCTCCTGCACTTGTGCCATGAACGGTGGTGATACAGTCTTTTACTTCCTCTTTTCAAGGCGAAATTCCAGGACAACACAAGACTTTCTTGTTAAATTTCTGACTTATCATCCTGAATTCAGCTCAGTTCATGTACAGTGACATTTTATGCCTTATTGTGCTGTGACATTTTTATACCAGACTTATACTGTGACGTTTTTGATGATTTACTATATATAACATTTTTATACCTGACTGTACTGTGATATTTGATAATGATTTACTATACTGAGACGTTTTTATACCTTACAATAAGAGTTATAAAAAAGACATAGTAAGTATGTGATCCAAATTCGGCCAAGAAAGTCATAGTATAGTATGTCTTCCAGAATGAGACAAAAAAGTCATAGTATAGTATGTCACCCAAAATGAGACAAAAAAGTGATAGTATAGTATTATGTCCAAAATTGGCCAAAAAGGTCATAGTTAGCCTGTATCCCAATTTACTCAAAAAAGTCTTAGTATAGCATGTCGTCCAAAATCGGCCAAAAAATCATAGTATAGCCAAAAGTCATAGTTTAGTATGTTATCCAAAATCACTCAAAAAGTCATAGTTTGTAGCATCGTCCAAAATCTGCAAAAAAAAAGTATGGTATGAGTCAAAATCTGCAAAAAAATGTCATAGTATAGTATATGGGTCAAAATCACTCAAAAGGTCATAGTATAGTATGTCGTCTAAAATCACTCATAAAAGTCATAGTATAGTATGTGTCAAAATAGGCCAAAAAGTCATAGTATATAGTAATATAGTCGTCAAAATCACTCAAAAAACTCATAGTATGTTGTCCAAAATTACTCCAAAAAGTCATAGTATAGTTTGTCGTCCAAAATCACTCAAAAAAGTCATAGTTTAGTATGTTATCCAAAATCACTCAAAAAAGTCATAGTTTATTATGTCATCCAAAATCTGCAAAAAATGTCATAGTATAGTATGTCATCCAAAATGAGA